>NC_080713.1:32608698-32636198 GCF_019097595.1 Hemibagrus wyckioides
ACTTTTAAGTCACCGTAAAAACTATAAGTATGATAAGCACCAATTCTAAGTATTATCAGTATTATTAACTTTTGACTTTGGTTGCAAAATCACTGTTTGCATATTTCAACTTTTTCTTCTTTCTGCTTGTTTCATAGTAATCATTTTGTTTAATAGAATATCAAATAATAAAAGTAATCATACTAATTTTCCACATTTTGTGGATAGTTTTCACATTTTACAGTTTTCACATTTTCACTGTTTATTATTATTGCTATTACTGTTATTACTGTTTTCTGTAACACTTTATTTGTGATTCAGGAGTTTCAGATAGGCTTTAATGGCCGTGGTGTTGGTGGAGCTGTTGGGGGTCAGAGGAGACTGCAGCAGGGTGGAGCTCAGCCTGAACACACCCCTGAACCTCTCTACTTCCAGGTACTACACACACACACACACACGCACACACACAGATCCTCAGGTGCACCCTAGTGTGGTGTGCAGTGAGTGTTGTTTATAAATGGACTGTGGTATTAATTTGTCTTCCATGAAGGATGAGGAGGAGTTCCCTGACCTGGCCACAGGGGGTGCTGTGCAGCGCAACAAACCTGAACAAGTACAGCTCAAACTGCCCAAACCACTGGTGAGTCCTTATACATTTATATCTCGAACATGACCAAGGTGTATGTGTGTGTGTGTGTGTGTGTGTGTGTGTGTATGTGTGTGTGTATGGGCAGGTACACACTGTTTAGGGGTCATGGTTTAAATTTAGAGTTAGTGATTGGGGTCAGTAAATGAGTGTATAGGGTTCATCAGGGGTTAATATATCAGTTATAACAGTTTTATAACAGTCATTATATCATGCCTTTAATGATGACCATGAGGATCTGAGGCTATGGGAATTAGGGGTTTCATGGATTTAGGTTCCATCCGCTGAATATGGAGATGACAGGAGTTTCTAATAAAATTGACCTGAACTGTCTCTGCATGTGTGTTTGTGTGTGTGTGTGTGTAGTTGGATAATCTTCCAGAAAATTCCCCCATCCACATTGTTCAGACTCCCATTCCCATAACAACCTCAGTGCCCAAACGAGCCAAGAGTCAGAGGAAGAAAGCTCTGGCAGCAGCGTTGGCTACAGCACAGGAATACTGCGAGATCAGCATGGAACAGAGGAAACTGCAGGTACACACACACACACACACACACTCTAAAGTGCTATTACTCTATACAGCATGTACTACCGTATTTAGCATGTGTTTACACTGTAGGTTTCTGTTAAAATCATTGTGTGTGGTGTAGGAGGCTCTAACTAAAGCAGCAGGGAAGAAAAGCAGAACTCCAGTACAGCTGGATCTGGGGGACATGCTCGCTGCACTGGAGAAACAACAACAGGCCATGAAGGCACGACAACTCAACAACACCAAACCCCTTTCATATACAGGTACACACACACACACACACATACAACACAATATATGTATTTATACATGTATACTCCTTGCATACAAATAGAGACACAGTGCTGTAATGTGTGTGTGTGTATGTGTGTGTGTGTGTGTGTGTGTGTGTGTGTGTGTTAAGTGGGTACGACTCCAGGGTTCCACAATAAGGATACAGTCAGTAAGAATGTGATGAAATCATACACTCCCCCCCACAACATGCTGGACTCCACAGCACCTAAAATCAAGAGGGGTAAAGAGAGAGAAGTACCCAAAGTAAAGAGACCTACTGCCCTCAAGAAGGTACACTACAGTATAGTACACTACATTATAATACAGTATAGTACACCACAGTACAATATAGTACAGTATAGTATAGTACAATATAGTACACTACATTATAATACAGTATAGTGCACTGCAGTGCAATACACTACAGTATAGTACAGTATAATACAGTATAGTATAGTATACTACATTATAATACAGTATAGTACACTACACTATAGTATAGTACAGTACAGTATAATATAGTATAGTATAGTACACTACAGTATAGTATAGTACAGTACAGTATAATACAGTATAGTATAGTACAGTATAATACAGTATAGTATAGTACAGTATAATACAGTATAGTATAGTATACTACATTATAATACAGTATAGTACAGTACAGTATAGTACACTACATTATAATACAGTATAGTGCACTACAGTGCAATACACTACAGTATAGTATAGTATACTACATTATAATACAGTATAGTATAGTACACTACAGTATAGTACAGTACAGTATAATATAGTATAGTATAGTACACTACAGTATAGTACAGTACAGTATAATATAGTATAGTATAGTGCACTACAGTATAGTATAGTACAGTACAGTATAATACAGTATAGTATAGTACACTATAGTATAGTACACTACAGTATAGTACACTACATTATAATACAGTATAATACACTGCACTACAGTATAGTATAGTACACTACAGTACATTATAGTATAGTGCAGTATAGTACACTACAGTATAGTATAGTGCAGTATAGTACAGTATAGTACACTACAGTATAGTACAGTACAATATAGTACACTACAGTTTAGTACACTACAGTATACTATAGTGCAGTATAGTACACTACAGTATAGTACACTCCAGTATAGTACACTCCAGTATAGTACAGTACACTACAGTATAGTACAGTACACTGCAGTATAGTACAGTACAGTATAGTACAGTACACTACACTATAGTACACTCCAGTATAGTACAGTATAGTACAGTACACTCCATTATAGTACAGTACACTGCAGTATAGTACAGTATAGTACAGTACAGTACACTACAGTATAGTACAGTACACTACAGTATAGTACACTACAGTATAGTACAGTACACTACAGTATAGTACACTCCAGTATAGTACAGTACACTACAGTATAGTACACTCCAGTATAGTACAGTATAGTACAGTACACTCCATTATAGTACAGTACACTGCAGTATAGTACAGTATAGTACACTCCATTATAGTACAGTACACTACAGTATAGTACAGTATAGTACAGTACACTCCAGTATAGTACAGTACACTACAGTATAGTACACTCCAGTATAGTACAGTATAGTACAGTACACTCCATTATAGTACAGTATACTGCAGTATAGTACAGTATAGTACACTCCATTATAGTACAGTACACTACAGTATAGTACAGTACACTACAGTATAGTACACTCCAGTATAGTACAGTATAGTACAGTACACTCCATTATAGTACAGTACACTGCAGTATAGTACAGTACACTGCAGTATAGTACAGTACACTCCATTATAGTACAGTACACTCCATTATAGTACAGTACAGTATAGTACAGTACACTCCATTATAGTACAGTACAGTATAGTACAGTACACCATTATAGTACAGTACAGTATAGTACAGTACACTCCATTATAGTACAGTACAGTATAGTACAGTACACTCCATTATAGTACAGTACAGTATAGTACAGTACACTCCATTATAGTACAGTACAGTATAGTACAGTACACTCCATTATAGTACAGTACAGTATAGTACAGTACACTCCATTATAGTACAGTACAGTATAGTACAGTACACTCCATTATAGTACAGTACAGTATAGTACAGTACACTCCATTATAGTACAGTACAGTATAGTACAGTACAGTACACTGCAGTATAGTACAGTACACTGCAGTATAGTACAGTACACTCCATTATAGTACAGTACAGTATAGTACAGTACACTCCATTATAGTACAGTACAGTATAGTACAGTACACTCCATTATAGTACAGTACAGTATAGTACAGTACACTCCATTATAGTACAGTACAGTATAGTACAGTACACTGCAGTATAGTACAGTACACTGCAGTATAGTACAGTACACTCCATTATAGTACAGTACAGTATAGTACAGTACACTCCATTATAGTACAGTACAGTATAGTACAGTACACTCCATTATAGTACAGTACAGTATAGTACAGTACACTCCATTATAGTACAGTACACTCCATTATAGTACAGTACACTCCATTATAGTACAGTACACTACAGTATAGTACAGTACAGTATAGTACAGTAGAGACTAAAGTAGAGACTGATGGTCCACTGCTGGGGTCACTTCCCTGTTCATTAGACAAGTGATAAAATCATATTATGACTGTAGACTTAAGATCCTGTGTGTGTGTGTGTGTGTGTGTGTGTGTTTAGGTAATCCTGAAGGAGCGTGAGGTGAAGGCTAAGCTGTGTGTGAAGGAGCAGCCGGATGATGAGCTTCACTTCACTGACACACTCACACAGGAGACAGTCTCACAAGAGGGTGTGTACACACACACACACACAACCTGTATTAATATGTTATGTTTCAGATTAAAGTATTCAGAAGTGTAGAGAAGGTTAATGTCATATTTATTATGTGTGTGTGTAGAGAATGGTCTGAGCATGCCCAGTGATGCCTCACTGTCTCCAGCCAGTCAGAATTCTCCATACAGTATCACCCCAGTGTCACAGGGTTCTCCAGCCAGCTCAGGGATTGGCAGCCCCATGGCCTCCTCCACCATCACTAAGATTCACAGCAGGAGGTTCAGAGAGTAAGTATACACACACACATTTATACACACTTGTTTGGTCTGTTGATCACCAATTATTGATTGGTGTGTGTGTGTGTGTGTGTAGGTACTGTAACCAGGTGCTGAACAAGGAGATCGATGAGAGCGTCACTCTGCTGCTGCAGGAGCTAGTGCGTTTTCAGGAGCGAGTGTATCAGAAGGAGCCCACTAAAGCTAAAGCTAAGCGCCGGCTGGTCATGGGTTTGCGTGAGGTCACCAAGCACATGAAGCTCAACAAGATCCGCTGTGTGATCATCTCACCTAACTGTGAGAAGATCCAGGCCAAGGGTGAGGAGGCTCTTTGTGTATTTATAAAGCAGTAGTGGACAGCAGACTGCTTTCATTTGTGCATCTGAGTTCACTTAGGACTGTGTGTGTGTGTGTGTGTGTGTGTGTGTGTGTGTGTGTAGGTGGTCTGGATGAGGCTCTGTATAACGTGATTGCGATGGCCCGTGAGCAGGAGATCCCATTTGTTTTCGCTCTGGGGCGTAAAGCCCTCGGCCGCTGCGTTAACAAACTTGTCCCCGTCAGCGTGGTCGGGATCTTCAACTTTTCTGGAGCAGAGGTACACACACACACACACACACACACACGTACACACACACACACACGTACACACCACCCACTGTTGGTTGCAGTCTTTTCCACATTTAGTAAGAACACCCCTTCTTATCTTTCTTTCTCTTGTATTCTTCTCCTCCTCCTTCTTCTCCTCCTCCTTCTTCTTCTTCTTCTTCTTCTTCTTCTTCTTCTACTTTTTCTCCTTCTCCTCCTCCTTCTTCTTCTCCTCCTCCTCCTCCTCCTCCTTCTTCTTCTTCTACTTCTCCTTCTTCTTCTTCTCCTTATCCCTTCTTCTTCTCTTTCCTCTTTGAGTAATAATATTTTTTCCTTCTTCTTTGCATGTGTTTGCATGTTTGTTATCAGGCTTTGTTTAACCGCCTGGTGTCTCTGACGGAGGAGGCTCGCAGGGCGTATAAGGAGATGGTGTGTGCTCTGGAGCAGGAGCAGGCTGAGGAAGCTCTGAAGAACGTTAAGAAAGTTCCACATCATATGGGTCACTCGCGCAATCCTTCAGCTGCCTCGGCCATTTCCTTTTGCAGTGTCATCTCAGAACCCATCTCTGAGGTCAATGAGAAGGAGTACGGTACGCCTGACACACACACACACACACACACACACACACACACACACACACCATGTAGTCTACACTACACATCATTGGTTAATTGTGACACTCACTTCACTTACTTTGCGTACATGTGTATGTTAATAAGTGTGTGTGTGTGTGTGTATGTAGAGACCAACTGGAGGACAATGGTGGAGAACTCTGATGCTTTAGAACCTCTGGAGAATGAGTTTAACAGACCAAGTGTGAGTAAAGACACAGAGGGAAGCACAGACGGCGCACTGACCGCGTCCCAGACCACCTTGTCCACCTCGTCCTGTAAGGAGGAAGGGCGCACAGAGGACGGACTGGAGCGAGCCTCTCAGCAGAGCACAGAGACGGGGTCTCTGGATGGGAGCTGCAGGGGTCCCACCACCTCCTACTCGTCCATCACCAGTGCCAGCAGCATCACACTGGTCCCCGGTGCGCTGGGCGAGGACGAAGAGGAGGACGAGGACGAAGACGAGGATGAGGAGGATGAGTACACACCCGAACCTATCCTGGTGGAGGTTCCTCCTTTGAGCAGCATGATTGAGACATGGGTGAGCACCACGCTGGAGAACCTGCAGCTCTCTGGGAAGACACACGGTGAGGAGGAGGAGGAGGAAGAGGAGCTGGAGGGGGAGGAGCCGGAGAAGGAGGAAGAGGAGGAAGAAGATATCAGAGGAGTGAGTGATGAAGAGGATGAGCTCGGGTCTTCTGTGGAGGATAAGCAGATTGAGAAAAACTCTGAATGAGACACACATACACACACACATATACACACACTTCCTGCTATATCAACCACAACAATCTCAGGAAACTGACGGGGACGGACCACACACACACACACACAAAGCTCCATCTCCGTCCATACTTGAATGAATTACACTCCTTACTCCGTGTGTGTATTGATGATGATGATGATGATGATTATTGATGAACAGCTAAACACACACACACACACACACACACTGCTTTCTGCTCACGCATTAAGGGATTATTTCTCCTTTATTTATTCTCAGAATCAACAACAGTGTCTTTATTATTATTATTATTATCATCATTATTGAACCCTCTCCAGCTCGACACACACACACACACACACACACGTGTTTATTGTTATAATTGTTAGTTTAAAATTAGTCATGACAGATTATTGTGGTGTATAAAAGCTCGACTCTGATTGGTTAAAATCCTCATTGTTTCTCCGCGTGCGTCACATCATGCCCGAACGTGTGCGCGCGTGCGTGTGTGTGCGTGTGTGTGTGTGCGCCTGCGTGTGTGCGACTAAACCGAACGAGCGATCCGTGTAAATAGCGTGTAAAGGTTGTTTCTAATAAACGATGCGCTTCTTATTTATCGTGTTTAAATAACGATGGAACAAAATGGACATTTTCTGGTTGTTGGTTTTAAATCCTGTGTTTTTCTCCTGTCCCTGGACGTGTGCTGATAAATCACAATAATCACTCTGTATCTTGCCATATTAGCACTTTTTAGCCGTTTTGAATAATGCAGCTAGCTACCTAGTTCTTCATGTTCTGCTAGATATATGTGATCACGAATCACTCCGTTTATTCAGCATTAGCCACAGTCATCATGCTTAACTTACTGAATCATTAGCCCGCTGTTAGCTAGCTTGCTATGTAACCATGGCAACATGTTTTATTTCAACTTGTTGATTAGCGTGAAGCATCCGTGCTTGTTGATTAGTGTAACGTAGTGTGTGTGATGATCGGCACATGGCTAGCATGATTACTGATCTGTACAGGTTACCTGTGTTCAGGTGAGAGCGACTTTCCTCTTTCACTTAGCTTTAGGCTTTTTTTTCCCTTTGGTTCCTTTCTACTCCCTTTAAAGTAAGTGTTATATTGGATATAGATCAGGAAAAAAATAATCTACCATCAGGTCTGAAAGTCAGGCTGCACCACCAAGGACTGTCTATTCACTTCTGTAATAAACTCTAGTGCTGTACAGTAAACAATCCTCACACACCTTTTCTTCAGTGTCATTAACGAGTGTTAGCCTGTTAGAATAGTCTGTAAGCATTAGCCTCTTAGCAAAGGACTCACTTAGATTTAAAAATCACTCTTTAAGTCTAACTGAATCATTTCCAGAATGAATGTCAAATGAGTCCTGGAGTGATTCAGTTAGATTCAAACTGATTTGTTTCAGTGATTCACTGTAAATGACTCCCTAAGTGATTCATCTCTGTGTCTGTGACTCTTTTAGTGATAAACTTGGTGTGGTAAACAACTCCTTAAAAGATTCAAACACTCAATAATGACGCTTTAAACGATCCACACACATTTATAAATGCATTTATGGACCAGAGATGTGGAGCAGGAATTATTATAATAATAATAATAATCCAGTTCATGGTGGTGAATCAGACTTTATGGCCGTGACCAGGTGAAGGAATCATTCATTTATTAGATTTTTATGTGTAAACTCACTGAGGACAGTCACACTGTGTGTGTGTGTGTGTGTGTGTGTGTGTGAGATCCAGAATCAGACTTTCATGTAATGTAGCAAAATAAACAACACAAAAACAGATTCTGAGACATTGCTCTGTGCGTGTGTGTGTAAGCGTGTGTGTAAGTGGACTTATAAGACACTCCACTCACTCTTTACTTTTTCTTTTACTTTTCTGCTATTTCTGTCTAATTTGGATATTCTCCTACAGATATTTTTATCCCCCCTCTCTATCCCCCTCTCTCCCTCTTTCTATAATAACTGTTAGAATTCCTGAAGGATTTTGTATTGTTGTCCTCACTTACCTTTTTGTGGTGTGAGCTCTTTATTAGATTAAAGGTTAATTACACACACACACACACAGGATTGTGTATAGTAGCAGCGCAGTGTGATTAGTCCTCGTGTATAAACTGCGTGTCATTTGCACTATGTAAATATGGCAGACTGACCGTGATGGTGGTGTTAATGTGAAACGGTGATATGAAGGATTTCTGTCGTGCTGCTTGTATTTCTGTGGGAGCTTCTCTACAATACACACACACACACACACACACACTCTCTTTTAATGTGCTCTTTATGACATTTGACCAATTAACACCATTAAACTCTTGTAATGAAAACCAGCTGCTGTGGAGCCTCCACTCCTTTATCACACAACACACACTTTATTGGTCTCTCATTGTGGGCGTGTCTCATTAATGACGTCAAGGTTACATGACTACGAAATGATGCATCAGGTCACCCTGTAGACTCTTCACACTCATCTCTTTAATGTAATATAAAAAAAAAAAATCAGATTCTCCATCACAAATGTACTCACACAAGCAAAAGGAACAAAATGCAATAATCTCAAACAGTTTAGATGTTTTATTGGCAGACCACCAGGGGGCGCTGTGTGCTAAAAAAGATAACTAAAAACTCTGAATACAGACAGCAGTAAGTGGATGAGTCAGTGGTGTTAGCCACCAGGGGGCGGTGCAGCAGCACACATTAAATCCACCCACCGGAGCTCTGTCCACTCCCTCACACCTCTTCAGCTAATGGACTTTAATAAGTAAAGAGCATGAAGTAAAACTGGAGACTAAAAAAGAAAATGGTTTAATCAGTGGAAAAAGTATGGAGTGATTAAAAAATAGATTTGTAAGTTTACAAACAAGAAAGAGAAGAAAGAAGGACTAAAGAAAGAATAGCTGATGTAAGGAAGAATAAAAAACAAAGAAATGAGAAGAGATCATTAGGACGCACACAATAAAGACCAGAAAAGATCACAAATGAGAACTGTCTGAGTGGGAGGGGCTTACTGTCTCTCCTGTCAAAGTGACACCTCTGTGAGCAGGTGGATGAGGAAGAGTGTTGGCCTTCACCCTCCTCAGGTTGGTCAGTGTCTCAGAGAGACTGTGTGTGTGTGTGTTTTCTGATATTCTGAGTTGGTCAGATCATCAGCTGTCAGTTTGATCTCCATGTTCACCCTCGCACTGAGAGCTGATTCTCCAGTCTGTATCCATGTCTGTGAAACGTTTCGCAACTGACAGCGAACCACTAACCCAACCATGATGATCAGCTCCAGCTTCAGCAGTGTAAAGAAGTGAATCTGACCACTGCCAGAAGAATTCAGCATGGTGGTGGCTCAGATTGGACTGGATGATGATGTGCAGCTCAGTTCTGAACATGGACTTTAATGCTGGACTGGACTGGACAGGTTACAGAATATACTGAAAGCATTAATACAGCATTTAGACCACTGATCTTCTGCATCATGTCATTGGTGGCTTCAGCAGAAGAAGCTCAGATGCATGTTGACCATGTAGCTTCTCTGATGACACACTCCGGGCAGTGTCACACCTCAGTCAGGATGCAGCGTGACTCCTCATCATACCTTCATACCAGGTTATTAACTAAACCTACAGCCAAAAAAAAGTCCTGGAGATGATTGCACAGATCTCAGAAACAACAAACTTACACCATTGGCTTCATGCCACCTTCAAGTCACACTGGAACTCGGAGTCCAAACCCTGCTCCAGCATGATGCAGTCCCTGTGCACAAAGCAGCTCCATGAAGACATGTGGTTGAAGTAGAAGAACTCGAGTGTCCTGCACAGAGCCCTGAGTTCATTATCATTGGCTGGATCTGTGCAGGTTCCTCTGTGCAGCTCCTGGTGATACAAGGACTTCTGACCTCAACATGAGTGGTGCATCAATCTGCTGGAATGAGAGTCAGTACAGAGACCTCACTTCTCTTTACTGATTCCAGGAAGACCTCCACAATCTGGTTCATGACCACTCTGAGACAGGAGACCAGAGTCTACACCCAGGAGAGAGAGGGAGAGAGAGGGAGCGAGAGATGGTCTGCTACTCCTCACTCTCAGGTCATGATTTCAGTGTACTAATGAATATGTATCCATTTCCTCATTATTTGTGTGTGTGTGTGTGAGTGTGAGTGTGTGTGTGTGTGTGTGTGTGAGTGAGTGAGTGATGAGATCATCTGTTATTTATCTTGGATAGTGTGTGTTGGGTGAGTCCAGTGTGACTCATTCTGTGTTTGAATGATGAGAGTTATAACATTTCGTGTGTGTGTGTGTGTGTGTGTGTTATGTTTGAGGAAGGAGACTGTAGTATTGTTTCCTGAGAAACAGAGTGGACACAGTGGAGAGATGCACTTTATATACTGTGAAATATGTAGAGCTAGTGTGTAGGGTATAGGGTTGGGGTTAGGTGTTAGGGTTTATGATTTAAGGTTTAGGAGTTTGTGGTTATGGTTTAAGGGTTTTTAACCCTAACCCCGCCCCTAACCCATAAACTCTAACCCTAACTCCTTGGGAAAGTCTCTACACTGCTGGATCTGAGCAGGTTCTCAATGCTGTTCCTCACTCAGACTGGATGTGGAGCTTCTGTAAACTGCCATCTGCAGCTCTCTCCACAGATGTTCTGTGGGGTCAACATCTGGTCTCTGACTGGACTTCTCTGGGAAATTCTGAGGAATTGTACTGAGGCCACTGCAGTGTTGTCTGGGCTGGTTTTTTTTGGTTTGTTGTTGTGCTGAAAGGTGAACATTCATCAAGTCATGGACACTTTAGAACAAGGTTGAAGGATTTCTCTGTATTTCGTTGGATTTATTCATCCTGATACTGACCAGTCTCCCAGTCCCTGCTGCCCACTGCAGGATGCTTCCACCACCAGGCTTCACTCTATTAGGCAGTCAATGAGAAGAACCTGCTTTCTTTCTCCAGCTCTAGTGTTTGGATGAAGCCCAAAATATTCACCAAACAGTGTCTGCTGTTTACTCAGGAGTGGCTTTTTCTCAGCTCTCTCACATAGAGCTCTGTTAGAATGGACATTTGGTTTGTGGTCACCTCCCTGACCAAGGCCTTTTTAGCACAGATACAGGGTTTCAGCTCTAGGAAGTCTCTGAGTTATGATGGAGCTCCTGGGAACAGTCAAAGCTTCAGATATGATGTTATCCTCTTGCCCACACCTATGTCTCTTTGCTGACGTCTATGGAGAGTTCCCTGGACTTCACGGCCTGGTGTGGTCAGACATAAAGTAGATGTTCTACACACTGGTGGGTGTAGTGTATGGTCGTTCATCATGTTCATGCAGGTGAATTTTCCACAGGTGGAATCCAGACAAGTGCTACAAACATCTCCAGATTATCAAAGCAAATAGGACACACCTGAGCTCCAGAGTTAGGGTTCAGGGTTTAGGGTTAGTGCTCATGCTGTGTGGCAGTGATGGAGTGGACAGTGTGTTAGTGTTAGTCAGAGTGTTTGAAGTGAGCAGACGTGTGGGCGAGTGAAGTTCGGGAAACAGAGAGGAAACACAGTGTTCCTGTGCCAGAACACACACACACACACACACACAGACTGACTGACTAGATGGTCATGTGACACACCTGTGCTGATGTCATCCTTTAATAATCGAAGCATCTCATCTAAAAACTGAGCCACAAGTGTTCTTCATCACACATACACATACACATGCTGTGTGTGTGTGTGTGTGTGAAACTGGAACAGATTGTTTTCCAGGCCGTAGATGGTCAAAAATGCGAAGGGACACACACTCCATCCTAAACATGAAATCCTTTGGTGGGAGATCTGAAGCATTGTCTCATGCAGAAGCAGAAACACACACACACACACACACACTGTCTCAGCTTGCAGGAATGTCACACACACACTTCTGTAACAAAATCCTACAACATTCCGAATTCCAACAAGTTTAAATGAAATGTGTTTTCATTTGAGACGTGCAGCATAATGGAGTATAAACCTCTAACCTCACCGACACAGGGTCACAGAGACAAAGGGACACAGAGACTCAGTGACAAAAGGGACAAAAGGGACACAGAGACTCAGGGACAAAAGGGACACAGGGACACAAGGACAAAAGGGACACAGAGACTCAGTGACAAAAGGGACACAGAGACACAGGGACACAAGGACAAAATGGACACAGAGACTCAGTGACACAAGGACAAAAGGGACACAGAGACTCAGGGACACAAGGACAAAAGGGACACAGAGACTCAGTGACACAAGGACAAAAGGGACACAGAGACTCAGTGACACAAGGACAAAAGGGACACAGAGACTCAGTGACAAAAGGGACACAGAGACACAGGGACACAAGGACAAAATGGACACAGAGACTCAGTGACACAAGGACAAAAGGGACACAGAGACTCAGGGACACAAGGACAAAAGGGACACAGACTCAGGGACAAAAGGGACACAGAGACTCAGTGACAAAAGGGACACAGAGACACAAGGACAAAATGGACACAGAGACTCAGTGACACAAGGACAAAATGGACACAGAGACTCAGTGACACAAGGACAAAAGGGACACATAGACTCAGTGACACAAGGACAAAAGGGACACAGAGACTCAGTGACACAAGGACAAAAGGGACACAGAGACACAGGGACACAAGGACAAAAGGGACACAGAGACACAGGGACACAAGGACAAAATGGACACAGAGACTCAGGGACACAAGGACAAAATGGACACAGAGACTCAGTGACACAAGGACAAAAGGGACACAGAGACTCAGTGACACAAGGACAAAAGGGACACATAGACTCAGTGACACAAGGACAAAAGGGACACAGAGACTCAGTGACACAAGGACAAAAGGGACACAGAGACTCAGTGACACAAGGACAAAAGGGACACAGAGACACAGTGACACAAGGACAAAAGGGACACAGAGACTCAGTGACACAAGGACAAAAGGGACACATAGACTCAGGGACAAAAGGGACACAGAGACTCAGTGACAAAAGGGACACAGAGACACAAGGACAAAAGGGACACAGAGACTCAGTGACACAAGGACAAAAGGGACACAGAGACTCAGGGACAAAAGGGACACAGAGACTCAGTGACACAAGGACAAAAGGGACACAGAGACTCAGTGACACAAGGACAAAAGGGACACAGAGACTCAGTGACACAAGGACAAAAGGGACACAGAGACTCAGGGACAAAAGGGACACATAGACTCAGGGACACAAGGACAAAAGGGACACATAGACTCAGGGACAAAAGGGACACAGAGACTCAGTGACAAAAGGGACACAGAGACACAAGGACAAAATGGACACAGAGACTCAGTGACACAAGGACAAAAGGGACACAGAGACACAGGGACACAAGGACAAAATGGACACAGAGACTCAGGGACACAAGGACAAAATGGACACAGAGACTCAGTGACACAAGGACAAAAGGGACACAGAGACTCAGTGACACAAGGACAAAAGGGACACAGAGACTCAGTGACAAAATGGACACAGAGACACAGGGACACAAGGACAAAATGGACACAGAGACTCAGTGACACAAGGACAAAAGGGACACAGAGACTCAGGGACACAAGGACAAAAGGGACACAGAGACCCAGTGACACAAGGACAAAAGGGACACATAGACTCAGGGACAAAAGGGACACAGAGACTCAGTGACAAAAGGGACACAGAGACACAAGGACAAAAGGGACACAGTGACACAAGGACAAAAGGGACACAGAGACTCAGTGACACAAGGACAAAAGGGACACATAGACTCAGGGACAAAAGGGACACAGAGACTCAGTGACAAAAGGGACACAGAGACACAAGGACAAAAGGGACACAGAGACTCAGTGACACAAGGACAAAAGGGACACAGAGACTCAGGGACAAAAGGGACACAGAGACTCAGTGACACAAGGACAAAAGGGACACAGAGACTCAGTGACACAAGGACAAAAGGGACACAGAGACTCAGTGACAAAAGGGACACAGAGACTCAGTGACATAGGGACAAGCTATCATAAGAACACAGGGATGCAGGAAAATACTATCACAGGGACACAAGAACACCGGGACAGAGGAACTCAGTGACAGAGGGACACGGAAACACAGGGATGCAGGAACACACTATCACAGGGACACAGGAATAGAGGGACACACTGACACAGGGACACACTATCACAGGGATGCAGGAACACAGGAACACAAGGACACAGGAACATAGCAACACACTATCAGGAACACAGGGATCTTCTGCTACATTACTGATGAAAATGAGGTTTAAGATTTTCTCAATTCTGTTTAAATTCTGTACAATGTCAGATGTCTGTACATGGATCTGATGCTTAAGAACTTTCATAGTGTAATTAATTTATGTGAATTGATGCTTTTGTGTGTGTGTGTGTATTATTAGTAATGAATATTAAGACCATCTGCACAGCTGAATAATTTTTATGTGTGTGTGTATGTATGTGTGTGTAGTCATAAGCAAAGTTTTGAAATTATTCATGGTGTGATTAACAGCGTTCATCTGTTGTTTTCTTAAATGTGGTGCCATCCTGTGAAGATGACATTGATTTACTTCTTGGGTCGGGAATACACACTCTACTCCATCATTTGTGAATGTGTGAGTGTGTTTTCAACGGGAAATGAAGTAACACACTCACACACAAACACACACACACACACACACACATATATATATATATATATATATATATATATATATATATATATATATATATATATGTATGTATATATAGGGCTGCTCACCCTACACACACACACACACACAGAAGTGTAACAGTATCTTGGTGAGTTTTCTCTGTTTTGTATTAATGCTAGTAATAATGCTATGCCTGAGTTCTGACATTAAATCACTATGTGGTACTGTGCTCTCAATAATCACAGACACAGGAAGAGAATCTTTCCTGAGCTGAAGCAGACGTTTCCTCAGTGTTAGAGCTGTCACTCACACACTCATCCACACACACATAAATAACAGCCCCCTCCATCCCCACAACACACACTGGAAGGTGAAGCCGTTCATGTCACGTGTGGAGAAAATGAGAGAACATTCTTGCTGAAAGTAGGTCAGGTTTTTTGGGAGACTCCAGCAGCTCCATCTGTTCTGTCCATCCTGTGACAGAGCGCTTTCACAGCAGCAGACACACGGAACCCCACATACATAAAGAACACAGAACCCCAACACCACCACACACACACACACACACAGCTGTGCAGGTAAAAGTAAGAGATGGTGAAACTGTCAGCATCCTGCTTCACATTTTTAAACTCCAGCATTTTATAATGATGTTCACAGGTGATCTGAACACAGAACAGATGTTTACAACACAGCTCATCTGCTCCGTGACAGGGTTACAGGGTGACAGTCTAACAGTGTTGTAGTGTAACAGTGTAGTTGTGTAACAGTGTACCAGTGTAGTAGTGTAGTAGTGTAACAGCATAACAGTCTAACAGTGTAGTAGTGTAACAGTGTACCAGTGTAGTAGTGTAGTAGTGTAACAGTGTACCAGTGTAGTAGTGTAGTAGTGTAACAGCGTAACAGTGTACCAGTGTAGTAGTGTAACAGGGTAGTAGTGTAGTAGTGTAACAGTGTAGTAGTGTAACAGCGTAACAGTGTACCAGTGTAGTAGTGTAACAGGGTAGTAGTGTAATTGTGTAGTAGCGTAACAGCATAACATTCTAATAGTGTAACAGTGTAGTAGTGTAACAGCGTAACATTCTAGCAGTGTAGTAGTATAACAGCGTAACATTCTAACAATGTAGTAGTGTAACTAACAGTGTAGTAGTGTAACTGTAGCAGTGTAGTAGTGTAGTAGTATAACAGCATAACATTCTAATAGTGTAACAGTGTAGTAGTGTAACAGCGTAACATTCTAGCAGTGTAGTAGTATAACAGCGTAACATTCTAACAATGTAGTAGTGTAACTAACAGTGTAGTAGTGTAACTGTAGCAGTGTAGTAGTGTAGTAGTATAACAGCGTAACATTCTAATAGTGTAACAGCGTAGTAGTGTAGTAGTGTAACAGTGTAACATTCTAGCAGTGTAGTAGTGTAGTAGTATAACAGTGTAACATTCTAATTGTGTGACAGTGTAGTAGTGTAACAGTTTAGTAGTGTAGCAGTGTAACAGTGTAACATTCTAATAGTGTAACAGTATAGTAGTGTAGCAGTGTAGTAGTGTAACAGTGTAAGATTCTAACAGTGTAGTAGTATAGCAGTGTAGTAGTGTGTCAGTGTAACAGCGTAACATTCTAATAGTCTAACAGTGTAGTAGTGTAACTGTAACAGTGTAGTAGTGTAACAGTGTAGTAGTGTAACTGTAACAGTGTAGTAGTGTAACAGTGTAGTAGTGTAACAGTGTAGTAGTGTGACAGTGTAACAGCATAACATTCTAACAGTGTACCAGTGTAGTAGTGTAACTGTAGCAGTGTAGTAGTGTGACAGTGTAACAGCGTAACATTCTAATAGTGTAACAGCATAATATTCTAACAGTGTAGTAGTGTAACTGTAGCAGTGTAGTAGTGTAACAGTGTAGTAGTGTGACAGTGTAGTAATGTAACTGTGTAGTACTGTAACAGTGTAACATTCTAACAGTGTAGTAATGTAACTGTGTAGTACTGTAACAGTGTAACATTCTAACAGTGTAGTAATGTAACTGTGTAGTACTGTAACAGTGTAACATTCTAACAGTGTAGTAGTGTAAGAGTGTAACAGCATAACATTCTAACAGTGTACCAGTGTAGTAGTGTAACTGTAACAGTGTAGTAGTGTAACAGTGTAGTAGTGTAACAGTGTAGTAGTGTGACAGTGTAACAGCATAACATTCTAACAGTGTACCAGTGTAGTAGTGTAACTGTAGCAGTGTAGTAGTGTAACAGTGCAGTAGTGTGACAGTGTAACAGTGTAACATTCTAACAGTGTACCAGTGTAGTAGTGTAACAGTGTAGTAGTGTAAGAGTGTAACAGCATAACATTCTAACAGTGTACCAGTGTAGTAGTGTAACAGTGTAGTAGTGTAATAGTGTAACAGCGTAACATTCTAATAGTGTAATAGTGTACCAGTGTATTCGTGTAGTAGTGTAACAGTGTAGTAGTGTAACAGTGTAGTAGTGTAGTAGTGTAACTGTAACAGTGTAGTAGTGTGACAGTGTAACAGCGTAACATTCTAATAGTGTAACAGCATAATATTCTAACAGTGTAGTAGTGTAACTGTAGCAGTGTAGTAGTGTAACAGTGTAGTAGTGTGACAGTGTAGTAATGTAACTGTGTAGTACTGTAACAGTGTAACATTCTAACAGTGTAGTAATGTAACTGTGTAGTACTGTAACAGTGTAACATTCTAACAGTGTAGTAGTGTACCAGTGTAGTAGTGTAACTGTAACAGTGTAGTAGTGTAACAGTGTAGTAGTGTTACAGTGTAATAGTGTAACAGTGTAGTAGTGTAACAGTGTAATAGTGTAATAGTGTAACAGTGTAGTAGTGTAACAGTGTAATAGTGTAACAGTGTAGTAGTGTAACAGTGTAATAGTGTAGTAGTGTAACAGTGTAGTAGTGTAACAGTGTAATAGTGTAATAGTGTAACAGTGTAGTAGTGTAACAGTGTAATAGTGTAGTAGTGTAACAGTGTAGTAGTGTAACAGTGTAACAGTGTAATAGTGTAGTAGTGTAACAGTGTAGTAGTGTAACAGTGTAATAGTGTAGTAGTGTAACAGTGTAGTAGTGTAACAGTGTAATAGTGTAATAGTGTAACAGTGTAGTAGTGTAACAGTGTAATAGTGTAACAGTGTAGTAGTGTAACAGTGTAATAGTGTAGTAGTGTAACAGTGTAGTAGTGTAACAGTGTAATAGTGTAATAGTGTAACAGTGTAGTAGTGTAACAGTGTAATAGTGTAGTAGTGTAACAGTGTAGTAGTGTAACAGTGTAATAGTGTAATAGTGTAACAGTGTAGTAGTGTAACAGTGTAATAGTGTAGTAGTGTAACAGTGTAGTAGTGTAACAGTGTAACAGTGTAGTAGTGTAACAGTGTAGTAGTGTAACAGTGTAATAGTGTAGTAGTGTAACAGTGTAGTAGTGTAACAGAGTAGTAGTAGTGTAATAGTGTAATAGTGTAGTAGTGTAACAGTGTAGTAGTGCAGTAGTGTAACAGTGTAATAGTGTAGTAGTGTAACAGTGTAGTAGTGTAACAGTGAAATAGTGTAATAGTGTAGTAGTGTAACAGTGTAGTAGTGTAACAGTGTAATAGTGTAATAGTGTAACAGTGTAATAGTGTAACAGTGTAATAGTGTAATAGTGTAGTATTGTAACAGTGTAACAGTGTAATAGTGTAACAGTGTATTAGTGTAACGGTGTAACAGTGTAAAAGTGTAACAGTGTAGTAGTGTAACAGTGTAATAGGGTAGTAGTGTAACAGTGTAACAGTGTAATAGTGTAGCAGTGTAACAGTGTAATAGTGTAACAGTGTAGTCGTGTAACAGTGTAATAGTGTAGTTGTGTAACAGTGTAATAGTGTAATAGTGTAGTAGTGTAACAGAGTAGTAGTAGTGTAACAATATAACAGTGTAATAGTGTAACAGTGTAGTAGTGTAACAGTGTAGTAGTGTAACAGTGTAGTAGTGTAACAGTGTAATAGTGTAGTGGTGTAACAGTGTAATAGTGTAATAGTGTAACAGTGTAAGTGTAGTAGTGTAACAGTGTAGTAGTGTAACAGTGTAAGTGTAGTAGTGTAACAGTGTAACAGTGTAACAGTGTAATAGTGTAACAGTGTAGTAGTGTAACAGTGTAACAGTGTAATAGTGTAACAGTGTAATAGTGTAATAGTGTAACAGTGTAGTAGTGTAACAGTGTAGTAGTGTAACAGTGTAGTAGTGTAACAGTGTAATAGTGTAGTAGTGTAAGAGTGTAATAGTGTAATAGTGTAACAGTGTAAGTGTAGTAGTGTAACAGTGTAGTAGTGTAACAGTGTAATAGTGTAATAGTGTAACAGTGTAAGTGTAGTAGTGTAACAGTGTAACAGTGTAATAGTGTAACAGTGTAGTAGTGTAACAGTGTAACAGTGTAATAGTGTAACAGTGTAATAGTGTAACAGTGTAATAGTGTAGTAGTGTAACAGTGTAGTAGTGTAACAGTGTAATAGTGTAACAGTGTAATAGTGTAGTAGTGTAACAGTGTAATAGTGTAACAGTGTAACACTGTAATAGTGTAACAGTGTAGTAGTGTAACAGTGCAATAGTGTAACAGTGTAGTAGTGTAACAGTGTAATAGTGTAGTAGTATAACAGTGTAGTAGTGTAACAGTGTAATAGTGTAACAGTGTAATAGTGTAATAGTGTAATAGTGTAACAGTGTAATAGTGTAACAGTGTAGTAGTGTAACAGTGTAATAGTGTAGTAGTGTAACAGTGTAACAGTGTAATAGTGTAACAGTGTAATAGTGTAACAGTGTAGTAGTGTAGTAGTGTAACAGTGTAACAGTGTAATAGTGTAACAGTGTAATAGTGTAACAGTGTAACACTGTAATAGTGTAACAGTGTAGTAGTGTAACAGTGTAACAGTGTAATAGTGTAACAGTGTAGTAGTGTAACAGTGTAATAGTGTAGTAGTGTAACAGTGTAACAGTGTAGTAGTGTAACAGTGTAATAGTGTAGTAGTGTAGTAGTGTAACAGTGTAATAGTGTAACAGTGTAATAGTGTAACAGTGTAACAGTGTAATAGTGTAACAGTGTAATAGTGTAACAGTGTAACAGTGTAATAGTGTAACAGTGTAATAGTGTAATAGTGTAACAGTGTAATAGTGTAACGGTGTAACAGTGTAATAGTGTAACAGTGTAATAGTGTAACAGTGTAGTAGTGTAACAGTGTAACACTGTAATAGTGTAACAGTGTAATAGTGTAGTAGTGTAACAGTGTAATAGTGTAATAGTGTAACAATGTAATAGTGTAACAGTGTAGTAGTGTAACAGTGTAATAGTGTAGTAGTGTAACAGTGTAGTAGTGTAACAGTGTAATAGTGTAGTAGTGTAACAGTGTAACAGTGTAATAGTGTAACAGTGTAATAGTGTAGTAGTGTAGTAGTGTAACAGTGTAATAGTGTAACAGTGTAATAGTGTAACAGTGTAGTAGTGTAACAGTGTAGTAGTGTAACAGTGTAATAGTGTAACAGTGTAGTAGTGTAACATTGTAGTAGTGTAATAGTGTGGTAGTGTAACAGTGTAGTAGTGTAACAGTGTAGTAGTGTAACAGTGTAATAGTGTAACAGTGTAACAGTGTAGTAGTGTAACAGTGTAGTAGTGTAGTAGTGTAATAGTGTAACAGTGTAATAGTGTAACAGTGTAGTAGTGTAACAGTGTAACAGTGTAGTAGTGTAACAGTGTAATAGTGTAACAGTGTAGTAGTGTAACAGTGTAATAGTGTAGTAGTGTAACAGTGTAGTAGTGTAATAGTGTAACAGTGTAGTAGTGTAATAGTGTAACAGTGTAATAGTGTAACAGTGTAGTAGTGTAACAGTGTAATAGTGTAGTAGTGTAACAGTGTAGTAGTGTAATAGTGTAACAGTGTAGTAGTGTAGTAGTGTAACAGTGTAGTAGTGTAACAGTGTAACAGTGTAATAGTGTAGTAGTGTAACAGTGTAACAGTGCAATAGTGTAACAGTGTAGTAGTGTAATAGTGTAACAGTGTAATAGTGTAACAGTGTAGTAGTGTAATAGTGTAATAGTGTAATAGTGTAGTAGTGTAACAGTGTAGTAGTGTAACAGTGTAACAGTGTAATAGTGTAACAGTGTAATAGTGTAACAGTGTAGTAGTGTAACAGTGTAGTAGTGTAACAGTGTAATAGTGTAACATTGTAGTAGTGTAATAGTGTAACAGTGTAATAGTGTAACAGTGTAGTAGTGTAACAGTGTAATAGTGTAACAGTGTAATAGTGTAACAGTGTAATAGTGTAACAGTGTAGTAGTGTAGTAGTGTAACAGTGTAACAGTGTAATAGTGTAACAGTGTAATAGTGTAACAGTGTAGTAGTGTAACAGTGTAATAGTGTAGTAGTGTAACAGTGTAACAGTGTAGTAGTGTAACAGTGTAATAGTGTAGTAGTGTATTAGTGTAACAGTGTAATAGTGTAACAGTGTAATAGTGTAACAGTGTAACAGTGTAATAGTGTAACAGTGTAATAGTGTAACAGTGTAACAGTGTAATAGTGTAACAGTGTAATAGTGTAATAGTGTAACAGTGTAATAGTGTAACAGTGTAACAGTGTAATAGTGTAACACTGTAATAGTGTAACAGTGTAATAGTGTAGTAGTGTAACAGTGTAATAGTGTAATAGTGTAACAATGTAATAGTGTAACAGTGTAGTAGTGTAACAGTGTAATAGTGTAGTAGTGTAACAGTGTAGTAGTGTAACAGTGTAATAGTGTAGTAGTGTAACAGTGTAACAGTGTAATAGTGTAACAGTGTAATAGTGTAGTAGTGTAGTAGTGTAACAGTGTAATAGTGTAACAGTGTAATAGTGTAACAGTGTAGTAGTGTAACAGTGTAGTAGTGTAACAGTGTAGTAGTGTAACAGTGTAGTAGTGTAACAGTGTAATAGTGTAACATTGTAGTAGTGTAATAGTGTGGTAGTGTAACAGTGTAGTAGTGTAACAGTGTAATAGTGTAACAGTGTAACAGTGTAGTATGTAACAGTGTAGTAGTGTAGTAGTGTAATAGTGTAACAGTGTAATAGTGTAACAGTGTAGTAGTGTAACAGTGTAACAGTGTAGTAGTGTAACAGTGTAATAGTGTAACAGTGTAGTAGTGTAACAGTGTAATAGTGTAGTAGTGTAACAGTGTAGTAGTGTAATAGTGTAACAGTGTAGTAGTGTAATAGTGTAACAGTGTAATAGTGTAACAGTGTAGTAGTGTAACAGTGTAATAGTGTAGTAGTGTAACAGTGTAGTAGTGTAATAGTGTAACAGTGTAGTAGTGTAGTAGTGTAACAGTGTAGTAGTGTAACAGTGTAACAGTGTAATAGTGTAGTAGTGTAACAGTGTAACAGTGCAATAGTGTAACAGTGTAGTAGTGTAATAGTGTAACAGTGTAATAGTGTAACAGTGTAGTAGTGTAATAGTGTAATAGTGTAGTAGTGTAACAGTGTAGTAGTGTAACAGTGTAATAGTGTAGTAGTGTAACAGTGTAACAGTGTAATAGTGTAACAGTGTAATAGTGTAACAGTGTAGTAGTGTAGTAGTGTAACAGTGTAACACTGTAATAGTGTAACAGTGTAATAGTGTAACAGTGTAACACTGTAATAGTGTAACAGTGTAGTAGTGTAACAGTGTAACAGTGTAATAGTGTAACAGTGTAGTAGTGTAACAGTGTAATAGTGTAGTAGTGTAACAGTGTAACAGTGTAGTAGTGTAACAGTGTAATAGTGTAGTAGTGTAGTAGTGTAATAGTGTAACAGTGTAGTAGTGTAACAGTGTAGTAGTGTAACAGTGTAATAGTGTAACAGTGTAACAGTGTAGTAGTGTAACAGTGTAGTAGTGTAGTAGTGTAATAGTGTAACAGTGTAATAGTGTAACAGTGTAGTAGTGTAACAGGGTAATAGTGTAATAGTGTAACAGTGTAACAGTGTAATAGTGTAACAGTGTAATAGTGTAACAGTGTAACAGTGTAGTAGTGTAACAGTGTAGTAGTGTAGTAGTGTAATAGTGTAACAGTGTAATAGTGTAACAGTGTAGTAGTGTAACAGGGTAATAGTGTAATAGTGTAACAGTGTAACAGTGTAATAGTGTAACAGTGTAGTAGTGTAACAGTGTAGTAGTGTAACAGTGTAACAGTGTAACAGTGTAGTATTGTAATAGTGTAGTAGTGTAACAGTATAATATTGTAACAGTGTACCAGTGTAGTAGTGTAACAGAGTAGTAGTGTAACAATGTAACAGTGTAATAGTCCAACAGTGTAGCACTGTAACAGTGTAATAGTGTAAACTACAAGCTCAGTGAAGAAGTTGCTTGTGACTGCTCTAATGTCCCTCTCTCATCAACTCATCATCTCTCATCAGCACCTCTGGTCCTGGAGGAACGTTGTTTCACTTCAATGTGTACTGCATCAGATATATATGGTTGAAGTGACAATAAAGCTTCTTTGACTTTGACTTTGAACTAGACACCTCAAGCTTTCTGCAGCTATATATATATATATATATATATATATATATATATATATATATATGTGTGTGTGTGTGTGTGTGTGTGTGTGTTGAGGTGTTTTTCCCCAAAATGCTGAAAAATCCAAAAAACAAACACAGATGCTTTCTTGAGACGGGTGTTAATGCACAACTGATTTGTTTCAGGAGCCACACCCGGTGCTCATGGGAATTCTGTGTGTGTGTGTGTGTGTGTGTGACAAGGAGACAGATTGGGAATTGTTATTGTAATATTCGGAGAGAAAAGTCATAAATGTTCTGATCAGCTCCTGTAGTGGTGTTGGATGGAGTTTTATGACCTATAACACACACAGTTGAATACACCCTCTGTGTGTGTGTGTGTGTGTGTTATTATAATGAGCCTGATAGAGTTGTAATTCTTTTTTACTGTATTGAGTTACTATATTAACAAAACATTTCTGTCTGTAACATAAATCTCTCTCTCTCTCTCTCTCTCTCTCTCTCTCTCTCTGTCATTCTCTCTCACTCTTCCTCTCTTTCACATTCTCTCTCTCACTCTCTCTTCTCTGTTCTCTCTCTCTCTCTCTCTCTCTCTCTCTCTCTCTCTCTCTCTCATTCTCTCTCACTCTTCCTCTCTTTCACATTCTCTCTCTCACTCTCTCTTCTCTGTTCTCTCTCTCTCTCTTTCTCTCTCTCTCTCACATACGCACACACACACACACACACTCTTTTTCTGTCTCTCTCGCTCTCCCTCCCTCCCTCTCTCCCTCTCTCTCTTTCTCTGGAGATTTCATTACATTACGCAATGGCTACTACCAATTATATTTCACGACTCAAACATTTCATTATTTTGTCGTTTCTCTTTTGTGGCTTTAGGCTTCAGAGTTTGAGTTCTGAGTCCGGAGTCCTGTTTACTGATGTTTTATTTGGGTTTGGCTGCTAAATTGCAAGTGATGGAGTAAAAATAAACCACACCATGTTCTCCAGTGGACAACAGCGAACGTGAAAGATCAGTAAAAACAGAGTAATTAAATGATATAATGAATGCTTTAAACCAGAGGCTGACTGATGTTGGTTAAGGGGCTGAAATAGAGCAAGAAATTCGGGCTGGAATAAAGAGTTTTATTTTTAAATGATTTTTATAATCTAATTTGTAGTAATGTTGAGAAATACTTATGTGTATGAAGGTTTATTATGTAGGTTTTTTCATGATCAGTTTGGAATACTGCTCCTCATCTTATCAAGAGCTTCCACTTTCTCACAGATGCATGTGGTCCTGGTATCTTCTCTCAGAAGCCGTAGGGTCACTGAGATGCTCAGCCTGGGTTTTGGAGATAGTTAATTTAATCCTACAGTATACAAAGTCTTCAGAGATCTGTAGAGTTTCCTGCTTCATGGTAAGAGTTTGGACAGAGGTGCACATACGTTTGGACAAATAGTATATCAAAGTCAAAGTCAAAGAAGCTTTATTGTCACTTCAACCATGTACACTATATTGCCAAAAGTATTCGCTCACCCATCCAAATAATCAGAATCAGGTGTTCCAATCACTTCCATGGCCACAGGTGTATAAAATCAAGCACCTAGGCATGCAGACTGTTTTTACAAACATTTGTGAAAGAATGGGTCGCTCTCAGGAGCTCAGTGAATTCCAGCGTGGAACTGTGATAGGATGCCACCTGTGCAACAAATCCAGTCGTGAAATTTCCTCACTCCTAAATATTCCACAGTCAACTGTCAGCTGTATTATAAGAACGTGGAAGTGTTTGGGAACGACAGCAACTCAGCCACGAAGTGGTAGGCCACGTAAACTGACGGAGCGGGGTCAGCGGATGCTGAGGCGCATAGTGCGAAGAGGTCACCAACTTTCTGCAGAGTCCATCGCTACAGACCTCCAAACTTCATGTGGCCTTCAGATGAGCTCAAGAACAGTGCGCAGAGAGCTTCATGGAATGGGTTTCCATGGCCGAGCAGCTGCATCCAAGCCATACATCACCAAGTGCAATGCAAAGCGTCGGATGCAGTGGTGTAAAGCACACCGCCACTGGACTCTAGAGCAGTGGAGACGCGTTCTCTGGAGTGATGAATCGCGCTTCTCCATCTGGCAATCTGATGGACGAGTCTGGGTTTGGCGGTTGCCAGGAGAACGGTACTTGTCTGACTGCATTGTGCCAAGTGTAAAGTTTGGTGGAGGGGGGATTATGGTGTGGGGTTGTTTTTCAGGAGCTGGGCTTGGCCCCTTAGTTCCAGTGAAAGGAACTCTGAATGCTTCAGCATACCAAGACATTTTGGACAATTCCATGCTCCTAACTTTGTGGGAACAGTTTGGAGCTGGCCCCTTCCTCTTCCAACATGACTGTGCACCAGTGACCAAAGCAAGGTCCATAAAGACATGGATGACAGAGTCTGGTGTGGATGAACTTGACTGTCCTGCACAGAGTCCTGACCTCAACCTGATAGAACACCTTTGGGATGAATTAGAGCGGAGACTGAGAGCCAGGCCTTCTCGTCCAACATCAGTGTGTGACCTCACAAATGTGCTTCTGGAAGAATGGTCAAAAATTCCCATAAACACACTCCTAAACCTTGTGGACAGCCTTCCCAGAAGAGTTGAAGCTGTTATAGCTGCAAAGGGTGGACCGACGTCATATTGAACCCTATGGATTAGGAATGGGATGTCACTTAAGTTCATATGCGAGTCAAGGCAGGTGAGCGAATACTTTTGGCAATATAGTGTATATCAGATGCAGTACACAGTGAAGTGAAACAACAGACAGAGACTCCTACAGACACGCAGACAAACATAGAGCTATAACACAGAGATAAAACTAAACTATACTTAAGGTGCAATCTTTAGTAAAAACTAGACATACAGCAGAAGTGTACAGGATGATGAGACAGGACAGTGCAGATAAACAACATGTAGACCGACTCTGTGTAAAAGAACAGTGTAGACACTGAGAGCAGATATTAAAGTTAACATGCAAACAGGACAATTTGTGTGTGTGTGTGTGTGTGTCCAGCACAGTATAGTTCTCTGTTGAGAGCAGATCTTGGTTGTATGTGTGTGTGTATATCTATATATATATATCTTTAAATACAGAATAAGGCAGAATAAAAGAGACAGACAGACAGACAGGTCACTACATACAGTGCAAAATTAGATGGGAAATTCTCCTTTACAAACAAACAAATAAATAAATTCTGCTGAGCAGGTGACCAGTTCATGCCGTTCATCCCACAAATATGAATATTTATATTTCTAACCATGTTAACTGTTAGTCAATTCAAGAATCTGTAAGAAAAAAATGATCATGAATTATTTTTATTACATGCTGAAAAACACAAAAGAAATCACACACACACACACACACATTTATTTCTCTTTCTATTTGAACTCTAAATGTAGATTTTTTTTACATAGACAACAGACAGCTTTGTCTCAGGCAGATGAATCAAATTTACTGAATCAACTCTTTTGAGCTATGAATCTGACTCTTTTCTGTACATGCTGGTTGATCAGAGAGTCAGAGAGTCAGTGAGTCAGTGAGTCATAACGGTTGATTTCCACTGGAATTTTCTGAGAGTTTATAATGAAGTGCTGCGCTGCTGCTGTGAATAAAACAGAACGAGACAAATTCATAACGCACTTCTGGAAATATAGAGATTGTGTGAGAAAAGAAGGAGAAGAAGAGGAAAGGGAGTGTTTTGGGGAGGAGAAGAGTGACGAGGAGGAGGAGGGATGAGAGAGAAAGTTCAGCAGAGAGAGAGAGAGAGCTGGTGGAAGTCAAACACTCAGCTCATCCTGCTCCAAAGCTCTTAAAGCAGTTGGAGTTCTGCTCTTCA
>NC_080713.1:32643698-32666198 GCF_019097595.1 Hemibagrus wyckioides
AGTGAGGACACTGGGGTGCGGGGCTTCATGGGGGTCAGATGATTTCAGAGATTTCAGAACAGCTGTCAATCATTTGTCCTCTCTGCAGTTTTTTTTTTTTTTAAGTATGTTGGGGTGTGTTTCTGAGCGATAAATCTCAATGCAGATTAAACAGTGTGAAGTTTGGCAGGACTGCTGGAGTTGTTGGTCTCCAGTTCCCGGGCTGTGACACATTCCTGTTGGCTTGTTATGTAAGAACACAGTGTGACTGCAGATAATCAAATTGGTTTGGAAAAAAACGGAATGTTCCTGATTGGTTTTGGTGATTCAGCTCTGAAAGCACGCAGCTGAGTCATGTAATGAAACTTGTTCATTCAGATGAGTGGGAGATGTTTTGAGGAACACGTATTAACGCGGGTTATAAATAACACGTTTCTCCAATATATCAATTAAACATCTCTTTCTCAAAACACGTGTTTACTGAGTTTTTCTTTATGTCTTTTTGCAGCCCGAATGTGTGTGGAACACGACAACACTCCTACTGCTGTCCTGGGTGGAAAACTCTCACTGGAGGAAACCAGTGTATTGTCCGTAAGTTCTAAAGATCTGTTAATAAACTCACACCTCAGATCTCTAACTAACTGAACTCCTGTTACACACTGAGCACCACCTCCTCCACCTGAGCACCAACACCTACAACTACCGACCGAAATGGTGTCAGACACTGTCCAATCACAGAGGCTTCTAAAGCTCCAACCTTCTGGTAGCACTACCACTACCTCCACCACCCCAAACCACCACCTCCATTACCTCCACTACCTCAAACCAGCACCTCCACCACCTCAAACTACCACCTATATCACCTCCACCACCTCAAACCACCACCTCCATCACCTCAAACCAATACCTTCACCTCCATCACCTCAAACTACCACCTCCATCACCTCCACCACCTCAAACCAATACCTTTACCAACACCACCACCAACTTCATGTTCACAAAGACCACTACCTTCACCAAAACCACCACCTCCACTATCACCACTGCCAGCACCTCCATCACCTCAAACCACTACCTTCACCAGCAGCACCACCTCTATCATCACCACCATCACCTTAAACTACCACCTCCATCATTAACACCACTTCCACCCCCTCACACCACCACCACAAGGTCCACCAGCATCTTCAGTAGTTAGATCATGCTGCACAAAGAGCAGTTAAACAGATGTCCAGAGCTCCACGGTTCTTCACTTGATGCTTCTGGGATAGAAACCTGCATCAGACTGAAAGATTTTTCTGACCTGAGCCTGAATTGATTCTGTTGAGATGGAAGTGTATTGTGGTGATGTTTTTTCCTCCAGGTCTGAATAGAGTGCAGAGTTTCTCAGGAAGACCGGCGTGGGATCTGTGCCGGTGTTGTGTGTGTGCTGGCTGACCGCCTGATTGTTTATATTGTTTAGTAGCTGAAAGTGAGGAAGTGTGGGGTCATGACCTGCATCACTACAATCACAAACTCTTTATTCAGATCACAGATAGAGGAGAAGGAGCTGACTCTCCAAGCTGAACCCCAGATCCTCAGACCTGCAGCTGAACCTTGACTCTCTGAACTTTAAAATTCTTCTTCTGTGTTTTCTCCTTCGTGGATTATTTTGAAGTTGTTGAGGAGTTTTTACAGATAATTAAGCAGAGCTCTCAGGAAGTTCTGATTTCAGGAGAGACGTGAACTTTACACCCACCTTCAACCTTAGACTGAAATAATCCAAACACAAACACACAACACTGTGGGCTTTACAATCACACCAACTGACCAAAGCTACTGACCTCCATCAGGAGCCTAATGTCTCTCTCTCTCTCTCTCTCTCTCCAGCAATCTGCCGTAGTTCCTGTGGTGATGGATTTTGTTCCAGACCAAACATGTGCACCTGCCCAACTGGACAGATTGCTCCTTCCTGTGGCTCCAAATCAGGTGTGTGTGTATGTGTGTGTGTGTGTGTGTGTCTGAAGAATGTTTTATTTCTTGTGTCACTGTATTTGTCAGGACTTTCTGGCAGGGTCTCTCTGAGCAAATTAATTTGTCATGCTATCCTAATTCCTGCTTGTGTATGATGTCATTTCCTCTTCATTATCTCATCCCCTCTGGGATTCAGTGAGTTCAGAGTGCAGTCCAAATCCAATGTGTTACCCATACACCCCAGATCCTTCGACAGTCCTGAGCTTTCTTCTGGATGTGTTAGACCTTGAGGAGTTGGACTGAGTGTGAGGTGATGAGTGTTAGCTGGGATAAATAAACACCACACACTCAGCCCTGAGACTCGGCACCGTAGACCTGTTTGCTTGGCTTTAGTTTTCTGCAGGAAGCTGAAAATGATCTCGACTTTCAGACGAACCCAAGGACGAGCTGATCGGTTTAGTCCCAACCACATAAACATCTCTGTGATTTTACAAGCAGATGTCTAGTGAAGATATTCGGCCATCTCTGAGCGTACATCCACAGAGCGCTGAAACACCGCCCCAACAGACGCTCGCAAAAATCCCAAAAATCTCTTCTGTGGGTCGCGTTTCTCTGCCTTCACACTGTATCTCCTACATGTGGTATTTAAGACAAAAAGTGTTCCAAAAAATAAATAAATATATTAATGACGTCTAAATCATTAGATTATGTTTTTCATGGATTGGGATTTTAATAACTCATGATGTCAGTATGAACATCTGGGTTTGTAGAAAAATGCATGCAGATGTTTTATTACAGACCTCACTGTGAGAAATTAACACTTTCTAAATAGGACTAAATTCTGAATGTTTAGGATATTGTGTGTGTGTGTGTTTAATATATTTCTTCTCTTGCAGTTCAAAACTGTAATATTCGCTGTATGAATGGAGGAACGTGTGCAGAAGATAGCTGTCTGTGTCAGAAAGGTTACACCGGAGCTCACTGCGGCCAGCGTAAGGAAAACATCATCATCATCAACACCATCATCATCTTCATCTTCATCATCACCATCATCATCAGCAGCAGCAGCATCATCTTCACCATCATCATTAGCACTGTGAACACCACATTACCCACAATGCACTTCACTATTAACACATGATCATATCAACTGATGCATTAAAACATTTTTTAGTTACTGATTCAGTCCCTGCATGATATTGTCACTGAGTTGAAAATACAGAATAATTTCAAGCTGTTGCCTGTAGCTACGGTTTCTTAATGATTTGTTGTTTGACACAGAAATAGTTTTTCCTTAAAGGAAACTCATTAAGCTTTAGGTCCGAACACTGTGACTCACTGAGATTTCATTTAAAAAGTTGTGTAAGAAGCTGCTGAATAATCAGTGATGATGAATAAACACTGTTACTGTTACTCATGACCCTCACATCATTCCTGTATCTGATTGTTTAGAGTGATTCGGAATCTTTGATCAGATTAAATCAACATCATCATGACTTCAATCATTTATTCAACACGGGTCAATAATCCTGTACTCTGTTTGTGTGTGTGTGTCTGTGTGTGTAGCGGTGTGTGAGTCAGGATGCTTGAATGGAGGAAGGTGTGTTGCTCCAAACCGCTGTGTGTGTACATACGGATTCACCGGCGCTCAGTGTGAACGAGGTAAGACTCAGACACCCCAAAGACATCACAAAATGTTCAATCTTCACCCTTTTTGCCATGGTGACGTTGCCATGGTGATGCTGTAGTTTGTTTGCATTGTGCTGGGATTCTGATATAGCCTGATGCCATCGACCTGTGATGCTGATGTAGTTAGTTTCTACAGTACTGTGACGCTGAGTTTGTTGGTAGGTTGTTGTCATAGCAACAGTAGGATAGTGGGCTAATTCTGAAGCATATGGGTTCAGAATATCTGCTAGTGTTGGTTCTAGAAATTGTTTAGCCTGAAGAACATGGGTTGTGGACAGAAACCTGTATAGGGTGTAGACAGTGTTGGATCTAGAAGTTCTGGAGGGTGTTGACTCTTAAAATCATATGTAGAATTAAGTGTAGAAAATTGTAGATTCTGACTAGGGAAGGTTCTGAAGAAGATTTGATGTACAAAACTTGGGCTATGAAAATGGCAGTATATGTTTGGGAGAATGGGTTTCTTTGACCATGGCTCTAGTCATGGAGGTTCTATGTTCTGGTAACGGCTCGAGGGCTTAGCAAACTTTAATTATAGATAAGGAGCTGGTTCTGGAGTTTGTAGATTTTGGTGGCTATGGTATCTGGAGCCTGTGGGTTCTGTTTAACATGGTTTCTGAACATAGATCCTGAAGATTGTGGAGTTCATGTGTCTTAGAGAACATCTTAGAGGCTTTAGAGAATGTGGGATCTGAAGAACTAATAGTCTGGACACACTGAGTTCGGAAGAATGTCTGGAAGAAGGTGTGTTTTTGATTAGATAGTGTTCTTGACACGATATGGTTTGGCAGAATGAGATCCAGAGAACACGGTCCTGGATTGGGAGAACAACAGAAATGTTCCTCATTGTTTCATAGAGTACATGGTCTGGAAAGAATATAATCTAAAAAAAAAGTGAGTTCTAGAGTAACCTGTGATTCAGACGTCTGTTTACTAAAACATGGTTGAAGATTGAGGATAATGAAGAGTCTGGAGAACATGAGGTTAAGGAGCAGATTGATTTGGATCATAACGATTGGGAATATTGTTCTGGAGTTCTCTCCTGTCCTGATGAGAAGGTTCTTCTTGTGCAGATAAGTTCTTGCGTGTGGATCTTTGAGACACTGAGACAATGCACAGGCCTCCATTGTGTTTTTTCAGCTTGTTTTTCCCCAAGCTTCTTTTTGAATTCTGTCATGTGTTTGGACCCGTCCCTCCGTACTGACTCGATTTAATACAGATGTGCCGTAACAGGGTGTGTGAGCAAGAGATACACTGCTGTGTTTGTTTGGTACCATGTGCTTTTCATTACAATACATATTTACATAGAAATGCCCAAAACAAACCACGTCTGTCGTTATGAGGCCAGAACATTAAGTTTCACCATGAGAAATTCAGGAGGAGTGTGTTCAGGAGGAGTGTGTTCAGGAGGGGTGTGTTCAGGAGGAGTGTGTTCAGAGGCAATGTGTTCAGGAGGGGTGTGTTCAGAAGGAGTGTGTTCAGAGGCAATGTGTTCAGGAGCAGTGTGTTCAGGAGGGGTGTGTTCAGAAGGAGTGTGTTCAGGAGCTGTGTGTTCAGGAGGAGTGTGTTCAGGAGGAGTGTGTTCAGGAGGAGTGTGTTCAGGAGCAGTGTGTTCAGGAGGAGTGTGTTCAGGAGCTGTGTGTTCAGGAGGAGTGTGTTCAGGAGGAGTGTGTTCAGGAGGAGTGTGTTCAGGAGCAGTGTGTACAGGAGGAGTGTGTTCAGGAGCAGTGTGTTCAGGAGCAGTGTGTTCAGGAGGAGTGTGTTCAGGAGCAGTGTGTTCAGGAGGAGTGTGTTCAGGAGCAGTGTGTTCAGAGCAGTGTGTTTTGGAGCAGTGTGTTCAGGAGGGGTGTGTTCAGGAGCAGTGTGTTCAGGAGGAGTGTGTTCAGGAGCTGTGTGTTCAGGAGGAGTGTGTTCAGGAGGAGTGTGTTCAGGAGCAGTGTGTTCAGGAGCAGTGTGTACAGGAGGAGTGTGTACAGGAGCAGTGTGTTCAGGAGCAGTGTGTTCAGGAGGAGTGTGTTCAGGAGCAGTGTGTTCAGGAGGAGTGTGTTCAGGAGCAGTGTGTTCAGAGCAGTGTGTTTAGGAGCAGTGTGTTCAGGAGGGGTGTGTTCAGGAGCAGTGTGTTCAGGAGGAGTGTGTTCAGGAGCAGTGTGTTCAGGAGGAGTGTGTTCAGGAGCAGTGTGTTCAGGAGGAGTGTGTTCAGGAGCAGTGTGTTCAGGAGGAGTGTGTTCAGGAGGAGTGTGTACAGGAGGAGTGTGTACAGGAGCAGTGTGTACAGGAGCAGTGTGTTCAGAGGCAGTGTGTTCAGGAGGAGTGTGTTCAGGAGGAGTGTGTTCAGGAGCAGTGTGTTCAGGAGGGGTGTGTTCAGGAGGAGTGTGTTCAGGAGGAGTGTGTTCAGGAGGAGTGTGTTCAGGAGCAGTGTGTTCAGGAGGAGTGTGTTCAGGAGCAGTGTGTACAGGGGCAATGTGTTCAGGAGGAGTGTGTTCAGGAGCAGTGTGTTCAGGAGCAGTGTGTTCAGGAGGGGTGTGTTCAGGAGCAGTGTGTTCAGGAGCAGTGTGTTCAGGAGCAGTGTGTTCAGAGCAGTGTGTTCAGGAGGAGTGTGTTCAGGAGGAGTGTGCAGAGGAGTGTGTTCAGGAGGAGTGTGTTCAGGAGGAGTGTGTTCAGGAGGAGTGTGTTCAGAGGCAATGTGTTCAGGAGCAGTGTATTCAGGAGGGGTGTGTTCAGAAGGAGTGTGTTCAGAGGCAATGTGTTCAGGAGCAGTGTGTTCAGGAGGGGTGTGTTCAGGAGCAGTGTGTTCAGGAGCAGTGTGTTCAGAGCAGTGTGTTCAGGAGGAGTGTGTTCAGGAGGAGTGTGTTCAGGAGGAGTGTGCTCAGGAGGAGTGTGTTCAGGAGCAGTGTGTTCAGAGCAGTGTGTTCAGGAGGAGTGTGTTCAGGAGGAGTGTGTTCAGGAGGAGTGTGCTCAGGAGCAGTGTGTTCAGGAGCTGTGTGTTCAGGAGGAGTGTGTTCAGGAGCAGTGTGTTCAGGAGGAGTGTGTTCAGGAGCTGTGTGTTCAGGAGGAGTGTGTTCAGGAGCAGTGTGTTCAGGAGCAGTGTGTACAGGAGGAGTGTGTTCAGGAGCAGTGTGTACAGGAGGAGTGTGTACAGGAGCAGTGTGTTCAGGAGCAGTGTGTTCAGGAGGAGTGTGCTCAGGAGCAGTGTGTTCAGGAGGGGTGTGTTCAGGAGGGGTGTGTTCAGGAGCAGTGTGTTCAGGAGGAGTGTGTTCAGGAGCAGTGTGTTCAGAGCAGTGTGTTTAGGAGCAGTGTGTTCAGGAGGGGTGTGTTCAGGAGCAGTGTGTTCAGGAGGAGTGTGCTCAGGAGGAGTGTGTTCAGGAGCAGTGTGTTCAGGAGGGGTGTGTTCAGGAGCTGTGTGTTCAGGAGGGGTGTGTTCAGGAGCAGTGTGTTCAGGAGGAGTGTGTTCAGGAGCAGTTTGTTCAGGAGGAGTGTGTTCAGGAGCAGTGTGTTCAGGAGGAGTGTGTTCAGGAGGAGTGTGTACAGGAGCAGTGTGTTCAGGAGCAGTGTGTTCAGAGGCAGTGTGTTCAGGAGCAGTGTGTACAGGAGGAGTGTGTTCAGGAGCAGTGTGTTCAGAGCAGTGTGTACAGGAGCAATGTGTTCAGGAGGAGTGTGTTCGGGAGGAGTGTGTTCAGGAGCTGTGTGTTCAGGAGCGGTGTGTTCAGAGGCAGTGCGTTCAGGAGGAGTGTGTTCAGGAGGAGTGTGTTCAGGAGCAGTGTGTTCAGGAGCGGTGTGTTCAGAGGCAGTGCGTTCAGGAGGAGTGTGTTCAGGAGGAGTGTGTTCAGGAGCAGTGTGTTCAGGAGGAGTGTGTTCAGGAGCAGTGTGTTCAGGAGGAGTGTGTTCAGGAGCAGTGTGTTCAGGAGGGGTGTGTTCAGGAGCTGTGTGTTCAGGAGCGGTGTGTTCAGAGGCAGTGCGTTCAGGAGGAGTGTGTTCAGGAGGAGTGTGTTCAGGAGCAGTGTGTTCAGGAGGAGTGTGTTCAGGAGCAGTGTGTTCAGGAGGGGTGTGTTCAGGAGCAGTGTGTTCAGGAGCAGTGTGTTCAGGAGCAGTGTGTTCAGGAGGGGTGTGTTCAGGAGCAGTGTGTTCAGGAGCAGTGTGTTCAGGAGGAGTGTGTTCAGGAGGGGTGTGTTCAGGAGCAGTGTGTTCAGGAGCAGTGTGTTCAGGAGCAGTGTGTTCAGGAGGGGTGTGTTCAGGAGCAGTGTGTTCAGGAGCAGTGTGTTCAGGAGGAGTGTGTTCAGGAGGGGTGTGTTCAGGAGCAGTGTGTTCAGGAGCAGTGTGTTCAGGAGCAGTGTGTTCAGGAGGGGTGTGTTCAGGAGCAGTGTGTTCAGGAGCAGTGTGTTCAGGAGGAGTGTGTTCAGGAGGGGTGTGTTCAGGAGGGGTGTGTTCAGGAGCAGTGTGTTCAGGAGCAGTGTGTTCAGGAGGAGTGTGTTCAGGAGCAGTGTGTTCAGGAGGAGTGTGTTCAGGAGGAGTGTGCAGAGGAGTGTGTTCAGGAGGGGTGTGTTCAGGAGCAGTGTGTTCAGGAGGGGTGTGTTCAGGAGGAGTGTGTTCAGGAGCAGTGTGTTCAGGAGGAGTGTGTTCAGGAGCAGTGTGTTCAGGAGGAGTGTGTTCAGGAGGAGTGTGCAGAGGAGTGTGTTCAGGAGGAGTGTGTTCAGGAGGAGTGTGCAGAGGAGTGTGTTCAGGAGGGGTGTGTTCAGGAGGAGTGTGTTCAGGGGGTGTGTGCAGAGGAGTGTGTTCAGGAGGAGTGTGTTCAGGGGGTGTTTGCAGAGGAGTGTGTTCAGGAGGAGTGTGTTCAGGAGCAGTGTGTTCAGGAGGAGTGTGCAGAGGAGTGTGTTCAGGGGGTGTGTGTTCAAAGGCAGTGTGTTCAGAGGCAGTGTGTTCAGGAGGGGTGTGTTCAGGAGGAGTGTGTTCAGGAGGAGTGTGCAGAGGAGTGTGTTCAGGAGGAGTGTGTTCAGGAGCAGTGTGTTCAGGAGGAGTGTGCAGAGGAGTGTGTTCAGGGGGTGTGTGTTCAAAGGCAGTGTGTTCAGAGGCAGTGTGTTCAGAGGCAGTGTGTTCAGGAGGGGTGTGTTCAGGGGCGTGTGTTCAGAGGCAGTGTGTCCAGGAGCAGTGTGCAGAGGAGTGTGTTCAGGAGGAGTGTGTTCAGAGCAGTGTGTACAGGGGCAATGTGTTCAGGAGCTGTGTGTTCAGGAGGAGTGTGTTCAGGAGCAGTGTGTTCAGGAGGAGTGTGTTCAGGAGGGGTGTGTTCAGGAGCAGTGTGTTCAGGAGGAGTGTGTTCAGGAGCAGTGTGTTCAGGAGGAGTGTGTTCAGGAGCAGTGTGTTCAGGAGGAGTGTGTTCAGGAGCAGTGTGTTCAGGAGGAGTGTGTTCAGGAGCAGTGTGTTCAGGAGGAGTGTGTTCAGGAGCAGTGTTCTGGAGGAGTGTGCTCAGGAGGAGTGTGTTCAGGAGGAGTGTGTTCAGGAGGAGTGTGTTCAGGAGCAGTGTGTTGAGGAGGAGTGTGTTCAGGAGCAGTGTGTTCAGGAGGGGTGTGTTCAGGAGCAGTGTGTTCAGGAGGGGTGTGTTCAGGAGGGGTGTGTTCAGGAGCAGTGTGTTCAGGAGCAGTGTGTTCAGGAGCAGTGTTCTGGAGGAGTGTGTTCAGGAGGAGTGTGTTCAGGAGGAGTGTGTTCAGGAGCAGTGTGCTCAGGAGGAGTGTGTTCAGGAGGAGTGTGTTCAGGAGCAGTGTGCTCAGGAGGAGTGTGTTCAGGAGCAGTGTGCTCAGGAGGAGTGTGTTCAGGAGGAGTGTGTTCAGGAGCAGTGTGCTCAGGAGGAGTGTGTTCAGGAGCAGTGTGTTCAGGAGGAGTGTGTTCAGGAGGAGTGTGTTCAGGAGGAGTGTGTTCAGGAGCAGTGTGTTCAGGAGGAGTGTGTTCAGGAGCAGTGTGCTCAGGAGCTGTGTGTTCAGGAGCAGTGTTTTCAGGAGGAGTGTGTTCAGGAGAAGTGTGTTCAGGAGGAGTGTGTTCAGGGGGTGTGTGTTCAGGAGGAGTGTGTTCAGGAGGAGTGTGCAGATGAGTGTGTTCAGGAGGAGTGTGTTCAGGAGCAGTGTGTTCAGGAGGAGTGTGCAGAGGAGTGTGTTCAGGGGGTGTGTGTTCAAAGGCAGTGTGTTCAGAGGCAGTATGTTCAGGAGGGGTGTGTTCAGGAGCAGTGTGTTCAGGAGCAGTGTGCAGAGGAGTGTGTTCAGGAGGAGTGTGTTCAGGAGCAGTGTGTTCAGGAGGAGTGTGCAGAGGAGTGTGTTCAGGGGGTGTGTGTTCAAAGGCAGTGTGTTCAGAGGCAGTGTGTTCAGGAGGGGTGTGTTCAGGGGCGTGTGTTCAGAGGCAGTGTGTCCAGGAGCAGTGTGCAGAGGAGTGTGTTCAGGAGGAGTGTGTTCAGGAGGAGTGTGTTCAGGGGGTGTGTGTTCAGGAGCAGTGTGTTCAGGAGCAGTGTGTTCAGGAGGAGTGTGTTCAGGAGCAGTGTGTTCAGGAGCAGTGTGTTCAGGAGGAGTGTGTTCAGGTGGTGTGTGTTCAGGAGGAGTGTGCAGAGGAGTGTGTTCAGGAGGAGTGTGTTCAGGAGGAGTGTGCAGAGGAGTGTGTTCAGGAGGAGTGTGTTCAGGAGGAGTGGGCAGAGGAGTGTGTTCAGGAGGAGTGTGCAGAGGAGTGTGTTCAGGGGGTGTGTGTTCAAAGGCAGTGTGTTCAGAGGCAGTGTGTTCAGGAGGGGTGTGTTCAGGGGCGTGTGTTCAGAGGCAGTGTGTCCAGGAGCAGTGTGTTCAGGAGGAGTGTGTTCAGGGGCGTGTGTTCAGGGGCAATGTGTTCAGGAGCTGTGTGTTCAGGAGCAGTGTGTTCAGGAGGAGTGTGTTCAGGAGGGGTGTGTTCAGGAGCAGTGTGTTCAGGAGGAGTGTGTTCAGGAGCAGTGTGTTCAGGAGCAGTGTGTTCAGGAGGAGTGTGTTCAGGAGCAGTGTTCTGGAGGAGTGTGCTCAGGAGGAGTGTGTTCAGGAGGAGTGTGTTCAGGAGCAGTGTGTTCAGGAGGAGTGTGTTCAGGAGCAGTGTGTTCAGGAGCAGTGTGTTCAGGAGGAGTGTGTTCAGGAGCAGTGTTCTGGAGGAGTGTGCTCAGGAGGAGTGTGTTCAGGAGGAGTGTGTTCAGGAGCAGTGTGTTCAGGAGGAGTGTGTTCAGGAGCAGTGTGCTCAGGAGGAGTGTGTTCAGGAGGAGTGTGTTCAGGATCAGTGTGTTCAGGAGGAGTGTGTTCAGGAGCAGTGTGCTCAAGAGCTGTGTGTTCAGGAGCAGTGTTTTCAGGAGGAGTGTGTTCAGGAGAAGTGTGTTCAGGAGGAGTGTGTTCAGGAGCAGTGTGTTCAGGAGGAGTGTGTTCAGGAGGAGTGTGTTCAGGAGGGGTGTGTTCAGGAGGAGTGTGTTCAGGAGCAGTGTGTTCAGGAGGAGTGTGTTCAGGAGCAGTGTGTTCAGGAGGAGTGTGTTCAGGAGCAGTGTGTTCAGGAGCAGTGTGTTCAGGGGGTGTGTGTTCAGGAGCAGTGTGTTCAGGAGCAGTGTGTTCAGGAGCAGTGTGTTCAGGAGGAGTGTGTTCAGGGGGTGTGTGTTCAGGAGGAGTGTGCAGAGGAGTGTGTTCAGGAGGAGTGTGCAGAGGAGTGTGTTCAGGAGGAGTGTGTTCAGGAGGAGTGGGCAGAGGAGTGTGTTCAGGAGGAGTGTGCAGAGGAGTGTGTTCAGGAGGAGTGTGCAGAGGAGTGTGTTCAGGAGGAGTGTGTTCAGGAGCAGTGTGTTCAGGAGGAGTGTGCAGAGGAGTGTGTTCAGGGGGTGTGTGTTCAAAGGCAGTGTGTTCAGAGGCAGTGTGTTCAGGAGGGGTGTGTTCAGGGGCGTGTGTTCAGAGGCAGTGTGTCCAGGAGCAGTGTGTTCAGGAGGAGTGTGTACAGGGGCAATGTGTTCAGGAGCTGTGTGTTCAGGAGCAGTGTGTTCAGGAGGAGTGTGTTCAGGAGGGGTGTGTTCAGGAGCAGTGTGTTCAGGAGGAGTGTGTTCAGGAGCAGTGTGTTCAGGAGCAGTGTGTTCAGGAGGAGTGTGTTCAGGAGCAGTGGGCTCAAGCGCTGTGGGTTCAGGAGCAGTGTTTTCAGGAGGAGTGTGTTCAGGAGAAGTGCGTGCAGGAGGAGTGTGTGCAGGAGCAGTGTGTTCAGGAGGAGTGTGTTCAGGAGGAGTGTGTTCAGGAGGAGTGTGTTCAGGAGGAGTGTGCTCAGGAGGAGTGTGTTCAGGAGGAGTGTGTTCAGGAGCAGTGTGTTCAGGAGGAGTGTGTTCAGGAGCAGTGTGTTCAGGAGGAGTGTGTTCAGGAGGAGTGTGTTCAGGAGCAGTGTGTTCAGGAGGAGTGTGCTCAGGAGGAGTGTGTTCAGGAGCAGTGTGTTCAGGAGGAGTGTGTTCAGGAGCAGTGTTCTGGAGGAGTGTGTTCAGGAGGAGTGTGTTCAGGAGGAGTGTGTTCAGGATCAGTGTGTTCAGGAGGAGTGTGTTCAGGAGCAGTGTGCTCAAGAGCTGTGTGTTCAGGAGGAGTGTGTTCAGGAGCAGTGTGCTCAGGAGGAGTGTGTTCAGGAGGAGTGTGTTCAGGAGGAGTGTGTTCAGGAGCAGTGTGCTCAGGAGGAGTGTGTTCAGGAGGAGTGTGTTCAGGAGCAGTGTGCTCAGGAGGAGTGTGTTCAGGAGGAGTGTGTTCAGGATCAGTGTTTTCAGGAGGAGTGTGTTCAGGAGAAGTGTGTTCAGGAGGAGTGTGTTCAGGAGCAGTGTGTTCAGGAGGAGTGTGTTCAGGAGGAGTGTGTTCAGGAGCAGTGTGTTCAGGAGGAGTGTGTTCAGGAGCAGTGTGTTCAGGAGGAGTGTGTTCAGGAGGAGTGTGTTCAGGAGCAGTGTGTTCAGGAGCAGTGTGTTCAGGGGGTGTGTGTTCAGGAGCAGTGTGTTCAGGAGCAGTGTGTTCAGGAGGAGTGTGTTCAGGGGGTGTGTGTTCAGGAGGAGTGTGCAGAGGAGTGTGTTCAGGAGGAGTGTGTTCAGGAGGAGTGTGTTCAGGAGGAGTGGGCAGAGGAGTGTGTTCAGGAGGAGTGTGCAGAGGAGTGTGTTCAGGAGGAGTGTGCAGAGGAGTGTGTTCAGGAGGAGTGTGTTCAGGAGGAGTGGGCAGAGGAGTGTGTTCAGGAGGAGTGTGCAGAGGAGTGTGTTCAGGGGGTGTGTGTTCAAAGGCAGTGTGTTCAGAGGCAGTGTGTTCAGGAGGGGTGTGTTCAGGAGGAGTGTGTTCAGGAGGAGTGTGCAGAGGAGTGTGTTCAGGAGGAGTGTGTTCAGGAGCAGTGTGTTCAGGAGGAGTGTGCAGAGGAGTGTGTTCAGGGGGTGTGTGTTCAAAGGCAGTGTGTTCAGAGGCAGTGTGTTCAGGAGGGGTGTGTTCAGGGGCGTGTGTTCAGGAGCAGTGTGTTCAGGAGGAGTGTGTTCAGGAGCAGTGTGTTCAGGAGCTGTGTGTTCAGGAGGAGTGTGTTCAGGAGGAGTGTGTTCAGGAGCAGTGTGTTCAGGAGCTGTGTGTTCACGAGCAGTGTGTTCAGGAGGAGTGTGCTCAGGAGGAGTGTGTTCAGGAGCAGTGTGTTCAGGAGGAGTGTGTTCAGGAGCAGTGTGTTCAGGAGGAGTGTGCTCAGGAGGAGTGTGTTCAGGAGGAGTGTGTTCAGGAGCAGTGTGTTCAGGAGGAGTGTGTTCAGGAGGAGTGTGTTCAGGAGCAGTGTGTTCAGGAGCTGTGTGTTCACGAGCAGTGTGTTCAGGAGCAGTGTGTTCAGGAGCAGTGTGTTCAGGGGGTGTGTGTTCAGGAGCAGTGTGTTCAGGAGCAGTGTGTTCAGGAGCAGTGTGTTCAGGAGGAGTGTGTTCAGGGGGTGTGTGTTCAGGAGGAGTGTGCAGAGGAGTGTGTTCAGGAGGAGTGTGCAGAGGAGTGTGTTCAGGAGGAGTGTGTTCAGGAGGAGTGGGCAGAGGAGTGTGTTCAGGAGGAGTGTGCAGAGGAGTGTGTTCAGGAGGAGTGTGCAGAGGAGTGTGTTCAGGAGGAGTGTGTTCAGGAGGAGTGGGCAGAGGAGTGTGTTCAGGAGGAGTGTGCAGAGGAGTGTGTTCAGGGGGTGTGTGTTCAAAGGCAGTGTGTTCAGAGGCAGTGTGTTCAGGAGGGGTGTGTTCAGGAGGAGTGTGTTCAGGAGGAGTGTGCAGAGGAGTGTGTTCAGGAGGAGTGTGTTCAGGAGCAGTGTGTTCAGGAGGAGTGTGCAGAGGAGTGTGTTCAGGGGGTGTGTGTTCAAAGGCAGTGTGTTCAGAGGCAGTGTGTTCAGGAGGGGTGTGTTCAGGGGCGTGTGTTCAGGAGCAGTGTGTTCAGGAGGAGTGTGTTCAGGAGCAGTGTGTTCAGGAGCTGTGTGTTCAGGAGGAGTGTGTTCAGGAGGAGTGTGTTCAGGAGAAGTGTGTTCAGGAGGAGTGTGTTCAGGAGCAGTGTGTTCAGGAGCTGTGTGTTCAGGAGCTGTGTGTTCAGGAGGAGTGTGTTCAGGAGCAGTTTGTTCAGGAGCTGTGTGTTCACGAGCAGTGTGTTCAGGAGGAGTGTGCTCAGGAGGAGTGTGTTCAGGAGGAGTGTGTTCAGGAGCATGTGTCAGGAGTGTGTGTGTGTGTGTGTCAGGAGTGTGTGTGTGTGTGTGTGTAATGGTCTTAGGCTCCATCCTGTCCGAGCATGACGGTTCAGATTGTTAGGCTATTTGGCATTACTCCCTTTCTCCTAAAGTGAAAACTATTGTTCCTCACACTGTTCACAACACACAGCCTTGACACACACACACACCACTGAGTTACAGACCTTATAAAGTGCAGAAATGTGAGGGGGTGTGGTGTAGGTGTGAGGGGCGTGGTGTAGGAGTTAGAGGGCTGTGGTGTAGGAGTGAGGGGGTGTGGTGTAGGAGTGAGGGGGTTTGGTGTAGGAGTGAGGGGATGTGGTGTAGGAGTGAGTTGGTGTGATGTAGGAGTGAGGGGATGTGGTGTAGGAGTGAGTTGGTGTGGTGTAGGAGTGAGGGGGTGTGGTGTAGGAGTGAGGGTGTGGTGTAGGAGTGAGTTAGTGTGGTGTAGGAGTGAGGGGGTGTGGTGTAGGAGTGAGTTGGTGTGATGTAGGAGTGAGGGGATGTGGTGTAGGAGTGAGTTGGTGTGGTGTAGGAGTGAGGGTGTGGTGTAGGAGTGAGTTGGTGTGGTGTAGGAGTGAGGGGGTGTGGTGTAGGAGTGAGTTAGTGTGGTGTAGGAGTGAGGTTGTGTGGTGTAGGAGTGAGTTAGTGTGGTGTAGGAGTGAGGTTGTGTGGTGTAGGAGTGAGGGGATGTGGTGTAGGAGTGAGGTTGTGTGGTGTAGGAGTGAGGGGATGTGGTGTAGGAGTGAGGTTGTGTGGTGTAGGAGTGAGGTTGTGTGGTGTAGGAGTGAGGTTGTGTGGTGTAGGAGTGAGAGGGTGTGGTGTAGGAGTGAGGGCGTGTGGTGTAGGAGTGAGGGGGTGTGGTGTAGGAGTGAGGGGGTGTGGTGTAGGAGTGAGGGGGTGTGGTGTAGGAGTGAGGGGGTGTGATGTACTGTAGGAGTGAGAGGGTGTGGTGTAGGAGTGAGAGGGTGTGGTGTAGGAGTGAGGGGGTGTGATGTACTGTAGGAGTGAGAGGGTGTGGTGTAGGAGTGAGGGGGTGTGATGTACTGTAGGAGTGAGAGGGTGTGGTGTAGGAGTGAGAGGGTGTGGTGTAGGAGTGAGGGGGTGTGATGTACTGTAGGAGTGAGAGGGTGTGGTGTAGGAGTGAGAGGGTGTGGTGTAGGAGTGAGGGGGTGTGATGTACTGTAGGAGTGAGAGGGTGTGGTGTAGGAGTGAGAGGGTGTGGTGTAGGAGTGAGAGGGTGTGGTATAGGAGTGAGAAGGTGTGGCGTATGAATGATTTCAGTGTTAAGGCATTCTACTGTGTGTGTGTGCATGTGTGTGTGTGTGTGTGTGGGTGTGTGTTTGATTATTCCCAGATGTTGATTACTGGGAGTCTCCCACAGCTGGATCTATACAAAGAAGCAAATGACATCACACCCACCCACAAATACAGACCCTCCCTGTCCATCTCTCTCTCTCTCTCTCTCTCTCTCTCTCTCTCTCTCTCACTCTCACACACACACACAGTTAATCCCCTCTTACCAAAACTCAAACTGAAACACCCTTTAGATAAACATAGTGGAGTAACAACGGAGTTGCCTGCTGCTGCATCTCACACACACACACACACACACACTTACAAACACACACACACACACATACACTTACAAACACACACACACACACATACACTTACAAACACACACACACACACATACACTTACAAACACACACACACACACACATACACTTACAAACACACACACACATACACTTACAAACACACACACACACACACTTACAAACACACACACACATACACTTACAAACACACACACACACATACACTTACAAACACACACACACACACACTGTAAATGAGTTAGGGCTGGATCGCCTTGTGGACTCATGGAGCTGCAAGTACTGATAGTGATCTCTGACATGCGGCACATCTCATTACAAAGGCATCTAGAGAGACAGAGAGAGGGAGAGAGTAGAGATAGAGAGAGAGCGAGAGAGAGAGAGAGAGAGAGAGAGAGAGAGAATTGAATGTTAAAAATCCTTTAATAAGTTAAAACAATTATACACAGCTACATCACTTTATACCAGTCTAGATCCAATAAATGAAGAAAAAGAAAGAAGAAAAAATCAAGAACAAACAAACAAACAAAGCTTCCAATTATACAGTCCTTAGAAAACCAAAGAAAAAAGAAAAGAAAACAAAGACTTTATAACATTTCAAAGTCAAAGAAGCTTTATTGTCACTTCAACCATATACACTATATTACCAAAAGTATTCGCTCACCCATCCAAATAATGAGAATCAGGTGTTCCAATCACTTCCATGGCCACAGGTGTATAAAATCAAGCACCTAGGCATGCAGACTGTTTTTACAAACATTTGTGAAAGAATGGGTCGCTCTCAGGAGCTCAGTGAATTCCAGCGTGGAACTGTGATAGGATGCCACCTGTGCAACAAATCCAGTCGTGAAATTTCCTCACTCCTAAATATTCTACAGTCAACTGTCAGCTGTATTATAAGAACGTGGAAGTGTTTGGGAACGACAGCAACTCAGCCACGAAGTGGTAGGCCACGTAAACTGATGGAGCGGGGTCAGCGGATGCTGAGGCGCATAGTGCGAAGAGGTCACCAACTTTCTGCAGAGTCCATCGCTACAGATCTCCAAACTTCATGTGGCCTTCAGATGAGCTCAAGAACAGTGCGCAGAGAGCTTCATGGAACGGGTTTCCATGGCCGAGCAGCTGCATCCAAGCCATACATCACCAAGTGCAATGCAAAGCGTCGGATGCAGTGGTGTAAAGCACGCCGCCACTGGACTCTAGAGCAGTGGAGACGCGTTCTCTGGAGGGACGAATCGCGCTTCTCCATCTGGCAATCTGATGGACGAGTCTGGGTTTGGCGGTTGCCAGGAGAACGGTACTTGTCTGACTGCATTGTGCCAAGTGTAAAGTTTGGTGGAGGGGGGATTATGGTGTGGGGTTGTTTTTCAGGAGCTGGGCTTGGCCCCTTAGTTCCAGTGAAAGGAACTCTGAATGCTTCAGCATACCAAGACATTTTGGACAATTCCATGCTCCTAACTTTGTGGGAACAGTTTGGAGCTGGCCCCTTCCTCTTCCAACATGACTGTGCACCAGTGTACAAAGCAAGGTCCATAAAGACATGGATGACAGAGTCTGGTGTGGATGAACTTGACTGGCCTGCACAGAGTCCTGACCTCAACCCCATAGAACACCTTTGGGATGAATTAGAGTGGAGACTGAGAGCCAGGCCTTCTCATCCAACATCAGTGTGTGACCTCACAAATGCGCTTCTGGAAGAATGGTCAAAAATTCCCATAAACACACTCCTAAACCTTGTGGACAGCCTTCCCAGAAGAGTTGAAGCTGTTATAGCTGCAAAGGGTGGACCGACGTCATACTGAACCCTATGGATTAGGAATGGGATGTCACTTAAGTTCATATGCGAGTCAAGGCAGGTGAGCGAATACTTTTGGCAATATAGTGTATATCAGATGCAGTACACAGTGAAGTGAAACAACGTTCCTCCTGGACCAGAGGTGCTACACAGAACACAAACAGAGACAGAGTACAGAGACACAGTACAGAGACGCAGACAAACATAGAGCTATAACATAGAGACAAAAAATTAAACTATAATTTAAAAATTAAAATTAAACTAAAAAATTAAACTATACTTAAGGTGCAGTCTTTAAGAACTAGACATACAACAGAAGTGCACAGGAAGAGCAAGACAAGACAGTGCAGACAAACAACATATAGGCCGTACATACATTTGCGATCAAAAAGTCAAAAATTCAGCAGTAGGTCAGAATTTTCCACATCAACAGTACATAATAAGTTGTTTATCCCCCATGTACAGGTAAACACTGGTAGCTTCCCCACTAGAGCATAGTTCTATTCTGAGCCTCGCGGCCACTAGACCCTTGAACATCACCACCACATCTACTGCAGCCTTGTCTAACATTTTGTTCTTTCTTGATTTCCAAATGGCTAATTTTGCTGTTCCAGGCAGAAAGTTCAGCAGAACTATAGTATGTTTCTGTCTCACTGAATATTTCAGCCCAGAAATGAAACACTGCAAAGAGTAAGCACCACCTAGATCTGAAAACCAGTGTTCTAGCAGTGAGAAAAGATTTTCAAGCTGCTTACACTCTACAAAGAGGTGAAAGAGAGACTCTGCCTCTGAACAGAAAGGACAACCCTCCCCAACACTCGGATCGAGGTGTACCCGATGTCTGTTTGTGGCTATTGCCCCATGTACTATCCTCCACTGGTGGTCGCCCATTCGTTTGTTGATTGGGTGCTTGTACAGGAACCGCCGGCTGCCTTTAGAGGAAGACTCATTGCCAAAAAACTCAGTCCATCTGCTGGCTGGAACTCCCACCAAGGACCGTGAATGACACACCTTCACACAGAGAGTGTAGAGAGCTTTCTTCCCAGCCATCTCAAAGGTGCTCAATACTGGAGTAGCGAAAGATAAGAGTAACCTCTCCTCCTCTCTCCACTCCTCCACAGCAGCACTGATGACAAGTGTAGGTAAATCATAATGGCCTCCCTCTCTCCACTGAACAATGGCCTGTGCTCCATCCAGGAACTCTTGATGCTCTGGAAGCAGTGACCTCCATATCTCTGCCCTTAGTTGGCCCAGTATTCGGCATGATCTAATCCCAGTCCTTTCCACAAGAGCTGCTGGGTCGATGCCCACTAAGTGACCCAGCTTCATGCATCTGGCAGTCCTTAAACTTAAGCATAAACCTGCTGAAGACGACAGCCTTGACTGCAGAAGGGGGTTGTTGAACAAAGGCTCCTCCAGAAGCCACATTCCAGCTGCTGTTTCAGGCATCCTCGAAAAATAGAACACCCTCCACACTTCCAACATGGATCTGTAGAATGGTGTGAGCTCCACCAGGCCGACTTCTTGTGGCCTCATGAGAAAGAGGTGCTTGTCAAACCCCATTCCTCTTGCTCTCTTCAGAAGCACAGTGGCTGTATCCTGCCAGGCAAAGTTCCTCTGCTATAACAGTCTCTGTGCAGCTTGAAGTCTAAAAGTCATTATCCTGGACCTGATGTCCACAGGCCCTGTCCACCTTCTTGTAAATAGAGTACAGACGCTTTGACCCAGTGCTGACCTGACCAGAAGAAACTCACCACTCACTCACTGCTACTGCATTTCTTGCACAGGTTGAAGTACACTCATTCTGTGCCACAGAGTGGAAGCAGCCTGGTTATTGGCAACTAAAACTCTCCCCCTGTAGGACAGCGGGGGTAGCGTCCATTTCCATTTGGTGCACACTCTCTCCGCTACACCCTCCCAGTTCTGCTTCTAAAAGTCATCCGTTCCTAAGAAGACACCCAGCATTTTTAACCCATTCCTGCCCCAATTAAGGTTCTTGGGTAGCCTTGGTAGATGCCCTGATGATCCCTGAACAGCCCATAAAGCCTCACTTTTGTCACAGTTTCCCTTCGCAGAAGATGCTAACTGATACACCTCCAGTGCCTTGGATAAAATGTTGATGTCCTGACCATGCCTGATAAAAACAGTAACATCATCTGTGTATGTAGAGATTGTAACCTTTGGGCCCTGTAGCCCCCCAAAAATGTGAACACCTGATAGTCTCTCCCTGAGATAAAACAGTAGTGGTTCTATTGCTAGGCTATACAACTGTCCAGACAAAGGGCAACCTTGGCTAATTCCCCTTGAAATTGGGATTGGCCGACTCAGTCCGCCCCCTACCTTTACCTTTATATGAAGCACAAGTATATAGAAGCTGTACCCAATTGAAAAATGTCTCTCCAATACCAAAGGCTTTCATTACTTCAAAAAGATATGTGTGATCGACTCTGTCAAACGCTTTTTTTTGATCAAGAGAAATTAGACCAACAGTTTTATCAAAAGTTTTGCATATGTCAAGCACATTGCGAACGAGAAACAGGTTATCCAAGATTGATCTGCCTGGAATACAGTATGTTTGATCTTTGAGCACTACCATATGGAGATATTGCTTCAGCCTATTAGCTAGGCATTTACAAATGATTTTGTAATCCGTCTTCAAGAGTGTAACTGGTCTCCAGAAGTCCCCATTTTTTGGCAGGAAATGGGTAAAAAACCCTTGTCTGCTGCATTTGACTAGAACTTTATAAAAATCACTCCCAATGTAGTTCCAAAACCGTTTATAAAAGTCTGATGGTAATCCATCAACACCCGGGTGACCGGCCTGAAGTGAGCTGACTCCCTGCAGTGGTGAGCTCCTCCAGTGTGATGTCACAATTCAGAGCCGCAGTTCATTCAGCGTCCATCCGAGGGAGTCCATATAGAAGTTGTGCAGTGCAGTCCGAATCACAGTTCTCTGCAGTGTACAGGGTGGAATAAAAATCCACTGCATGCTTGTGCATCTCAGTAATCTCTGTGGTCACTCTGCCTTCAGGTAGGCAGAGACAGACCATCTGTTTACGTTGAGCTGTTGACCATTCAAGGTTAAAAAAGAAAGTGCTCAGAGTGTCCATATCCACAAGGGTTGTGAATCGAGATCTCACTAATGCTCCCTTTACCTTCTCATGAAGATATGTCCCAAGCTCCTTCCTCTTTTGTTGTAGAGTCATTAGTAAGTTGGGATCATTCAGAGTTGTCATCCTAAGCTGAATAGAGTGGATCTCTTTTTCGAGCACTTTTATAGTCCACTTTGCTCTGGTGCTTGACATTGCAGGGTACTGTTGACAGAACATCTTAATCTTAATCTCTCCAACATCCCACCACTGTCTCAGATTATCAAAATCACCTTTTTTTTAGTTTTCCAATGTTCCCAAAAGAGTACAAATTGCTCACAAACAATATCATCCTGCAGTAACTTTGTATTGAAATGCCAGAAGGATACTCTGGAGAGGTGCGACAAGACTACTGAAACAGAAACTAACTGATGGTCAGAAAAACTGAAGTGCTTGGACACATGAATGCGGTCCAGTCGTGCTGCACTAGTTCTGCCATCGGAAACCTTTACCCAAGTGTATTGTATAACTGAGGGATATTTTTCCCCCCACATATCCAAAAGATTGAATTCTCTTAACAGTTATGAAAGGCTAACAGCAGACTGTATGTGTAGTTCTTCGGTGGTGCGATCCATAGTGAACACTACCTTGCAGTTCCAGTCACCCCCAATAACAAAACATCCTTCATGACCATACCGCTTGAGTGCATCACTCAGTCTGTTTAAAAACACAACACCCTCAAGCCCAATATTCGGTGCATAAATATTTATAAAGTAAAAAATTACACCTTTAATTTCAGCTTTAACTGTTAATAAATGTCCCTTCACTACCTCCTCCTTGTGTAAGTTTTTGATTGCAACTGATGTGGAGAACAGAATAGCCACCCCTGCACTAAAATTTGCGCCATGACTGAGAACATGCTGTCCCTCCCTCCACATTGCCCAATCAAACTCATCATTAGCATCACTGTGTGTTTCTTGAAGAAACACATCAAGTTTTTTTTCCCTGTATGACCTCTGCCACTAGTGTACGTTTATGTCCACCCCTCCCACCACTGATATTAAGAGAGCCTACTCTAAGGGCATCCATACTAAAGTGGAAGGGGAAAACCAGATAAAAGAACAGATAAAGGAGAAAAAAAGAGCCTGTGTAATGCATGATTGGTTTACACAAAGTTTTCATTTTTCACAATGCTGCTACATGTTTCTTTAACCAGAAATGCTTCTGTTGGCTCAAGAGCTCTAGCCCCATACACTCTTCTGAAGCTGAACCACTGACTTTATAAACTTGTCTTCATCAGGAAAGAATTTTTTAAGAGTCACCTGTTTTCCAAATGTCTCATCTAGAAAGTTGTTGACTTCAACAACATGTTCTAGCCTATCAAGTAGAACAGTGTGGTCAATGGTGTCAAAATAAAAATTTAGGATTGTTTTTGTTATCTTCGATTAGGGCAGAGAGATACGCTGATCTAGCAGCACTAAGAGAATTTTTGTATCTCAGAATCTAATTTAGTTTGACACCATTTACGCTCTAGTTTCCTAGCTGATTGTTTTAAAGCTCGTGTGTGGTCGTTGTACCAGGGTGCTAGTTTCTTCTCTTTAATTATTTTCCTTTTAAGTGGAGCTACAGTGTCTAGGGTGTAGAGAAACATTGACTCCAGGTAATCGGTCGCTTGGTCAAGTTCTGTGGGGTCAGATGATGAACC
>NC_080713.1:32671198-32686198 GCF_019097595.1 Hemibagrus wyckioides
ACTCTACAGTACACAACACACACACACATGCTCTACAGTACACAACACACACACGCTCTACAGTACACAACACACACACGCTCTACAGTACACAACACACACATGCTCTACAGTACACAACACACACACGTTCTACAGTACACAACACACACACGCTCTACAGTACACAACACACACACATGCTCTACAGTACACAACACACACACGCTCTACAGTACACAACACACACATGCTCTACAGTACACAACACACACATGCTCTACAGTACACAACACACACACGCTCTACAATACACAACACACACATGCTCTACAGTACACAACACACACATGCTCTACAGTACACAACACACACACGCTCTACAGTACACAACACACACATGCTCTACAGTACACAACACACACACGCTCTACAGTACACAACACACACACACTCTACAGTACACAACACACACACGCTCTACAGTACACAACACACACATGCTCTACAGTACACAACACACACACGCTCTACAGTACACAACACACACACTTTACAGTACACAACACACACACGCTCTACAGTACACAACACACACACACTCTCCAGTACACAACACACACACACTCTACAGTACACAACACACACACACTCTACAGTACACAACACACACACGCTCTACAGTACACAACACACACACACTCTACAGTACACAACACACACACTTTACAGTACACAACACACACACGCTCTACAGTACACAACACACACACTCTACAGTACACAACACACACACACTCTACAGTACACAACACACACACGCTCTACAGTACACAACACACACACACTCTACAGTACACAACACACACACTCTACAGTACACAACACACACACGCTCTACAGTACACAACACACACATGCTCTACAGTACACAACACACACACGCTCTACAGTACACAACACACACACTTTACAGTACACAACACACACACGCTCTACAGTACACAACACACACACTTTACAGTACACAACACACACACGCTCTACAGTACACAACACACACATGCTCTACAGTACACAACACACACATGCTCTACAGTACACAACACACACACGCTCTACAGTACACAACACACACACTTTACAGTACACAACACACACACGCTCTACAGTACACAACACACACGCTCTACAGTACACAACACACACACACTCTACAGTACACAACACACACACACTCTACAGTACACAACACACACACACACATGCTCTACGGTACACAACACACACACGCTCTACAGTACACAACACACACACACTCTACAGTACACAACACACACACGCTCTACAGTACACAATACACACACACACTCTACAGTACACAACACACACACACACATGCTCTACAGTACACAACACACACACGCTCTACAGTACACAACACACACACGCTCTACAGAACACAACACACACGCTCTACAGTACACAACACACACATGCTCTACAGTACACAACACACACACACTCTACAGTACACAACACACACACACACATGCTCTACGGTACACAACACACACACGCTCTACAGTACACAACACACACACACTCTACAGTACACAACACACACACGCTCTACAGTACACAACACACACACACTTTACAGTACACAACACACACACGCTCTACAGTACACAACACACACGCTCTACAGTACACAACACACACATGCTCTACAGTACACAACACACACACACTCTACAGTACACAACACACACACACACATGCTCTACGGTACACAACACACACACGCTCTACAGTACACAACACACACACACTCTACAGTACACAACACACACACGCTCTACAGTACACAATACACACACACACTCTACAGTACACAACACACACACACACATGCTCTACAGTACACAACACACACACGCTCTACAGTACACAACACACACACACTCTACAGTACACAACACACACACGCTCTACAGTACACAACACACACACGCTCTACAGTACACAACACACACACACTCTACAGTACACAACACACACACGCTCTACAGTACACAACACACACACGTTCTACAGTACACAACACACACGCACTCTACAGTACACAACACACACACACTCTACAGTACACAACACACACGCTCTACAGTACACAACACACACACACTCTACAGTACACAACACAAACACGCTCTACAGTACACAACACACACACACTCTACAGTACACAACACACACGCTCTATAGTACACAACACACACATGCTCTACAGTACACAACACACACACACTCTACAGTACACAACACACACACACATGCTCTACAGTACACAACACACACACGCTCTACAGTACACAATACACACACACACTCTACAGTACACAACACACACACACTCTACAGTACACAACACACACACACGCTCTACAGTACACAACACACACACGCTCTACAGTACACAACACACACACGCTCTACAGTACACAACACACACACGCTCTACAGTACACAACACACACACTCTCTACAGTACACAACACACACACACACTCTACAGTACACAACACACACACATGCTCTACAGTACACAACACACACACGCTCTACAGTACACAACACACACACGCTCTACAGTACACAAAACACACACACTCTACAGTACACAACACACACACGTTCTACAGTACACAACACACACACACTCTACAGTACACAACACACACACGCTCTACAGTACACAACACACACATGCTCTACAGTACACAACACACACACGCTCTACAGTACACAACACACACACGTTCTACAGTACACAACACACACAAACTCTACAGTATACAACACACACACGCTCTACAGTACACAACACACACACACTCTACAGTACACAACACACACACGCTCTACAGTACACAACACACACACACTCTACAGTACACAACACAAACACGCTCTACAGTACACAACACACACACTCTCTACAGTACACAACACACACACGTTCTACAGTACACAACACACACACACTCTACAGTACACAACACACACACGTTCTACAGTACACAACACACACACACTCTACAGTACACAACACACACACACATGCTCTACAGTACACAACACACACACGCTCTACAGTACACAACACACACACACTCTACAGTACACAACACACACACACTCTACAGTACACAACACACACACACTCTACAGTACACAACACACACACGCTCTACAGTACACAACACACACACGCTCTACAGTACACAACACACACGCTCTACAGTACACAACACACACACGCTCTACAGTACACAACACACACACATGCTCTACAGTACACAACACACACACGCTCTACAGTACACAACACACACACACTCTACAGTACACAACACACACGCTCTATAGTACACAACACACACATGCTCTACAGTACACAACACACACACACTCTACAGTACACAACACACACACACATGCTCTACAGTACACAACACACACACGCTCTACAGTACACAATACACACACACACTCTACAGTACACAACACACACACACTCTACAGTACACAACACACACACGCTCTACAGTACACAACACACACACGCTCTACAGTACACAACACACACACGCTCTACAGTACACAACACACACACGCTCTACAGTACACAACACACACACTCTCTACAGTACACAACACACACACACACTCTACAGTACACAACACACACACATGCTCTACAGTACACAACACACACACGCTCTACAGTACACAACACACACACGCTCTACAGTACACAAAACACACACACTCTACAGTACACAACACACACACGTTCTACAGTACACAACACACACACACTCTACAGTACACAACACACACACGCTCTACAGTACACAACACACACATGCTCTACAGTACACAACACACACAAGCTCTACAGTACACAACACACACACGTTCTACAGTACACAACACACACAAACTCTACAGTATACAACACACACACGCTCTACAGTACACAACACACACATGCTCTACAGTACACAATACACACACACACACTCTACAGTACACAACACACACACACTCTACAGTACACAATACACACACACACACTCTACAGTACACAACACACACACACTCTACAGTACACAACACACACACGCTCTACAGTACACAACACACACACACTCTACAGTACACAACACAAACACGCTCTACAGTACACAACACACACACTCTCTACAGTACACAACACACACACGTTCTACAGTACACAACACACACACACTCTACAGTACACAACACACACACGTTCTACAGTACACAACACACACACACTCTACAGTACACAACACACACACACATGCTCTACAGTACACAACACACACACGCTCTACAGTACACAACACACACACACTCTACAGTACACAACACACACACACTCTACAGTACACAACACACACACACTCTACAGTACACAACACACACACGCTCTACAGTACACAACACACACACGCTCTACAGTACACAACACACACGCTCTACAGTACACAACACACACACGCTCTACAGTACACAACACACACACATGCTCTACAGTACACAACACACACACGCTCTACAGTACACAACACACACACGTTCTACAGTACAAAACACACACACACACACTCTACAGTACACAACACACACACACTCTCTACAGTACACAACACACACACACTCTACAGTACACAACACACACACACACTCTACAGTACACAACACACACACACACTCTACAGTACACAACACACACACACACTCTACAGTACACAACACACACACACTCTACAGTACACAACACACACACGCTCTACAGTACACAACACACACACGCTCTACAGTACACAACACACACACGCTCTACAGTACACAACACACACACGCTCTACAGTACACAACACACACACGCTCTACAGTACACAACACACACACGCTCTACAGTACACAACACACACACATGCTCTACAGTACACAACACACACACGCTCTACAGTACACAACACACACACGCTCTACAGTACACAACACACACACGCTCTACAGTACACAACACACACACGCTCTACAGTACACAACACACACACGCTCTACAGTACACAACACACACACGCTCTACAGTACACAACACACACACACTCTACAGTACACAACACACACACGCTCTACAGTACACAACACACACACGCTCTACAGTACACAACACACACACGCTCTACAGTACACAACACACACACGCTCTACAGTACACAACACACACACACTCTACAGTACACAACACACACACGCTCTACAGTACACAACACACACACGCTCTACAGTACACAACACACACACACTCTACAGTACACAACACACACACACTCTACAGTACACAACACACACACACTCTACAGTACACAACACACACACGCTCTACAGTACACAACACACACACATGCTCTACAGTACACAACACACACACGTTCTACAGTACAAAACACACACACACACACTCTACAGTACACAACACACACACACTCTACAGTACACAACACACACACACGCTCTACAGTACACAACACACACACACTCTACAGTACACAACACACACACGCTCTACAGTACACAACACACACACGCTCTACAGTACACAACACACACACACTCTACAGTACACAACACACACACACTCTACAGTACACAACACACACACACTCTACAGTACACAACACACACACGCTCTACAGTACACAACACACACACGCTCTACAGTACACAACACACACACATGCTCTACAGTACACAACACACACACGTTCTACAGTACAAAACACACACACACACACTCTACAGTACACAACACACACACACTCTACAGTACACAACACACACACACGCTCTACAGTACACAACACACACACACTCTACAGTACACAACACACACACGCTCTACAGTACACAACACACACACGCTCTACAGTACACAACACACACACGTTCTACAGTACACAACACACACACACACTCTACAGTACACAACACACACACACTCTACAGTACTCAACACACACACACTCTACAGTACACAACACACACACACTCTACAGTACACAACACACACACACACTCTACAGTACACAACACACACACACACTCTACAGTACACAACACACACACACACTCTACAGTACACAACACACACACACTCTACAGTACACAACACACACACACTCTACAGTACACAACACACACACACTCTACAGTACACAACACACACACGCTCTACAGTACACAACACACACACGCTCTACAGTACACAACACACACACGCTCTACAGTACACAACACACACACGCTCTACAGTACACAACACACACACGCTCTACAGTACACAACACACACACACTCTACAGTACACAACACACACACGCTCTACAGTACACAACACACACACACGCTCTACAGTACACAACACACACACGCTCTACAGTACACAACACACACACACTCTACAGTACACAACACACACACACTCTACAGTACACAACACACACACGCTCTACAGTACACAACACACACACACGCTCTACAGTACACAACACACACACGCTCTACAGTACACAACACACACACGCTCTACAGTACACAACACACACACGCTCTACAGTACACAACACACACACGCTCTACAGTACACAACACACACAAACTCTACAGTATACAACACACACACGCTCTACAGTACACAACACACACACACTCTACAGTACACAACACACACACGCTCTACAGTACACAATACACACACACACACTCTACAGTACACAACACACACACACTCTACAGTACACAACACACACACGCTCTACAGTACACAACACACACACGCTCTACAGTACACAACACACACACGCTCTACAGTACACAACACACACTCTCTACAGTACACAACACACACACACTCTACAGTACACAACACACACACACTCTACAGTACACAACACACACACACTCTACAGTACACAACACACACACACATGCTCTACAGTACACAACACACACACGTTCTACAGTACACAACACACACACACATGCTCTACAGTACACAACACACACATGCTCTACAGTACACAACACACACACACTCTACAGTACACAACACACACGCTCTACAGTACACAACACACACACGCTCTACAGTACACAACACACACACACTCTACAGTACACAACACACACACGCTCTACAGTACACAACACATGTTCTACAGTACACAACACACACACACACTCTACAGTACACATCACACACACACTCTACAGTACACAACACACACACACTCTACAGTACACAACACACACACGCTCTACAGTACACAATACACACACACACACTCTACAGTACACAACACACACACACTCTACAGTACACAACACACACACGCTCTACAGTACACAACACACACATGCTCTACAGTACACAACACACACACGCTCTACAGTACACAACACACACTCTCTACAGTACACAACACACACACACTCTACAGTACACAACACACACACACTCTACAGTACACAACACACACACACTCTACAGTACACAACACACACACACATGCTCTACAGTACACAACACACACACGTTCTACAGTACACAACACACACACACATGCTCTACAGTACACAACACACACATGCTCTACAGTACACAACACACACACACTCTACAGTACACAACACACACGCTCTACAGTACACAACACACACACGCTCTACAGTACACAACACACACACACTCTACAGTACACAACACACACACGCTCTACAGTACACAACACATGTTCTACAGTACACAACACACACACACACTCTACAGTACACATCACACACACACTCTACAGTACACAACACACACACACTCTACAGTACACAACACACACACACTCTACAGTACACAACACACACACACACTCTACAGTACACAACACACACACACTCTACAGTACACAACACACACACACTCTACAGTACATAACACACACATGCTCTACAGTACACAACACACACACACACTCTACAGTACACAACACACACACACTCTACAGTACACAACACACACACACTCTACAGTACACAACACACACACACACACTCTACAGTACACAACACACACACACTCTACAGTACACAACACACACACACTCTACAGTACATAACACACACACGCTCTACAGTACACAACACACACACACACTCTACAGTACACAACACACACACACTCTACAGTACACAACACACACACACTCTACAGTACACAACACACACACGCTCTATAGTACACCACACACACACACACACTCTACAGTACACAACACACACTCTCTACAGTACACAACACACACACACTCTACAGTACACAACACACACACGTTCTACAGTACACAACACACACACACTCTACAGTACACAACACACACACACTCTACAGTACATAACACACACACGCTCTACAGTACACAACACACACACACACTCTACAGTACACAACACACACACACTCTACAGTACACAACACACACACACTCTACAGTACACAACACACACACGCTCTATAGTACACCACACACACACACACACTCTACAGTACACAACACACACACTCTCTACAGTACACAACACACACGCTCTACAGTACACAACACACACACGCTCTACAGTACACAACACACACACACTCTACAGTACACAACACACACACGCTCTACAGTACACAACACACACACACACTCTACAGTACACATCACACACACACTCTACAGTACACAACACACACACACTCTACAGTACACAACACACACACACTCTACAGTACACAACACACACACACACTCTACAGTACACAACACACACACACTCTACAGTACACAACACACACACACTCTACAGTACACAACACACACACACTCTACAGTACATAACACACACATGCTCTACAGTACACAACCCACACACACACTCTACAGTACACAACACACACACACTCTACAGTACACAACACACACACACTCTACAGTACACAACACACACACACACACTCTACAGTACACAACACACACACACTCTACAGTACATAACACACACACGCTCTACAGTACACAACACACACACACTCTACAGTACACAACACACACACACTCTACAGTACACAACACACACACGCTCTATAGTACACCACACACACACACACACTCTACAGTACACAACACACACACTCTCTACAGTACACAACACACACACACTCTACAGTACACAACACACACACGTTCTACAGTACACAACACACACACACTCTACAGTACACAACACACACACACATGCTCTACAGTACACAACACACACACGTTCTACAGTACACAACACACACACGTTCTACAGTACACAACACACACACACATGCTCTACAGTACACAACACACACACGCTCTACAGTACACAACACACACACACTCTACAGTACACAACACACACGCTCTACAGTACACAACACACACACGCTCTACAGTACACAACACACACACGCTCTACAGTACACAACACACACACGCTCTACAGTACACAACACACACACTCTACAGTACACAACACACACACACACTCTACAGTACACAACACACACACACTCTACAGTACACAACACACACACACTCTACAGTACACAACACACACACGTTCTACAGTACACAACACACACACACACTCTACAGTACACAACACACACACACTCTACAGTACACAACACACACACACTCTACAGTACACAACACACACACACTCTACAGTACACAACACACACACGTTCTACAGTACACAACACACACACACACTCTACAGTACACAACACACACACACTCTACAGTACACAACACACACACACTCTACAGTACACAACACACACACGCTCTACAGTACACAACACACACACTCTACAGTACACAACACACACACGTTCTACAGTACACAACACACACACACACTCTACAGTACACAACACACACACACTCTACAGTACACAACACACACACACTCTACAGTACACAACACACACACTCTACAGTACACAACACACACACACTCTACAGTACACAACACACACACACTCTACAGTACACAACACACACACACTCTACAGTACATAACACACACATGCTCTACAGTACACAACACACACACACACTCTACAGTACACAACACACACACACTCTACAGTACACAACACACACACACACACTCTACAGTACACAACACACACACACTCTACAGTACACAACACACACACACTCTACAGTACATAACACACACACGCTCTACAGTACACAACACACACACACACTCTACAGTACACAACACACACACACTCTACAGTACACAACACACACACACTCTACAGTACACAACACACACACGCTCTATAGTACACCACACACACACACACACTCTACAGTACACAACACACACACTCTCTACAGTACACAACACACACACACTCTACAGTACACAACACACACACGTTCTACAGTACACAACACACACACACTCTACAGTACACAACACACACACACATGCTCTACAGTACACAACACACACACGTTCTACAGTACACAACACACACACGTTCTACAGTACACAACACACACACACTCTACAGTACACAACACACACACGCTCTACAGTACACAACACACACATGCTCTACAGTACACAACACACACACGCTCTACAGTACACAACACACACACACTCTACAGTACACAACACACACGCTCTACAGTACACAACACACACACGCTCTACAGTACACAACACACACACACTCTACAGTACACAACACACACACGCTCTACAGTACACAACACACACATGCTCTACAGTACACAACACACACACGCTCTACAGTACACAACACACACACACTCTACAGTACACAACACACACACGCTCTACAGTACACAACACACACACGCTCTACAGTACACAACACACACACGTTCTACAGTACACAACACACACACGCTCTACAGTACACAACACACACACGTTCTACAGTACACAACACACACACACTCTACAGTACTCAACACACACACACTCTACAGTACACAACACACACACACTCTACAGTACACAACACACACACACACTCTACAGTACACAACACACACACACACTCTACAGTACTCAACACACACACACTCTACAGTACACAACACACACACACTCTACAGTACACAACACACACACACACTCTACAGTACACAACACACACACACTCTACAGTACACAACACACACACTCTACAGTACACAACACACACACACTCTACAGTACATAACACACACATGCTCTACAGTACACAACACACACACACACTCTACAGTACACAACACACACACACTCTACAGTACACAACACACACACACTCTACAGTACACAACACACACACACACACACTCTACAGTACACAACACACACACTCTACAGTACACAACACACACACACTCTACAGTACATAACACACACACGCTCTACAGTACACAACACACACTCTACAGTACACAACACACACACACTCTACAGTACACAACACACACACACTCTACAGTACACAACACACACACGCTCTATAGTACACCACACACACACACACACTCTACAGTACACAACACACACACACTCTACAGTACACAACACACACACACTCTGCAGTACACAACACACTCACACTCTACAGTACACAACACACACACACTCTACAGTACACAACACACACACTTTACAGTACACAACACACACACACTCTACAGTTCACAACACACACACACTCTACAGTACACAACACACACACACTCTACAGTACACAACATACACACGCTCTACAGTACACAACACACACACGCTCTACAGTACACAACACACACACACTCTACAGTACACAACACACACACTCTACAGTACACAACACACACACACACTCTACAGTACACAACACACACACTCTACAGTACACAACACACACACGCTCTACAGTACACAACACACACACGCTCTACAGCACACAACACACACACTCTCTACAGTACACAACACACACACACTCTACAGTACACAACACACACACGCTCTACAGTACACAACACACACACGCTCTACAGTACACAACACACACACGCTCTACAGTACACAACACACACACGCTCTACAGTACACAACACAAACACGCTCTACAGTACACAACACACACACGCTCTACAGTACACAACACACACACGCTCTACAGTACACAACACACACACGCTCTACAGTACACAACACAAACACGCTCTACAGTACACAACACACACACGCTCTACAGTACACAACACACACACGCTCTACAGTACACAACACACACACGCTCTACAGTACACAACACACACACGCTCTACAGTACACAACACACACACACTCTACAGTACACAACACACACACACTCTACAGTACACAACACACACACACTCTACAGTACACAACACACACACACTCTACAGTACACAACACACACACGCTCTACAGTACACAACACACACACGCTCTACAGTACACAACACATGTTCTACAGTACACAACACACACACACACTCTACAGTACACAACACACACACGCTCTACAGTACACAACACACACACACTCTACAGTACACAACACACACACACTCTACAGTACACAACACTTACACACACACAAGCTCTCCAGTGCACAATATAAACACACACACATACAATGGAGATGATTGGAATGTAGATAAATGGAATGGAGATGGAGTATGTGAAATGGAGGAATGGAAATGGAGGGAATGGAGATGGAGAAATGAAGATGGAGGAATGTAGATGGAGGAATGTAGATGGAGGAACGTAGATGGATGGAATGCAGATGGAGGAATGCAGATGAAGGGAATGGAGATGGAGAAATGAAGATGGAAGAATGTAGATGGAGGGAATTGAGATGGAGGAATGTAGATAAAGGGAATGTAGATGGAGGAATGTAGATGGAGAAATGGAGATTGGGGAATGTAGATGAAGGGAATGTGGATTAAGGAATGGAGATGGAGTGTAGATGGAGTGTAGATGGTGGGAATGTAGATTGAGGAATGTAGATGGAGGAGTGTAGATGGAGGAGTGTAGATGGAGGGATGGAAATGAAGGAATGGAGATGGAGGAGTGTAGATGGAGGAGTGTAGATGGATAGATGTAGATGGAGGGATGTAGATGGAGGAGTGTAGATGGAGGGATGCAAAGATGTAGAATTTCACTCCTGGGTCAGAAGGAATTTTTTTTATGTAAATGGAAAGCTGTGATTAAGAAGCTGCCCAGATGAGCCTAGTGGGAGTGGACCTGAGTGGACCTGAGTGGACCTGAGTGTCCGGACCTGGTGTGAAAACACCCTCAGTGATTACTGAAGTCCATGTGTGTTATTTCATAGTTTTGAAATCTCCAGGATTGTTCTAGAATGTAGAAAATAAATCCGTAAACAAAAAACATTGAATTAAAAGGTGTGTCCAAACTTTTGACTGGTAGTGTATAATTATTATTTCACTTCTAACACTTATTTATTTATTTAATTATTTATTCAATCATTCATTCATTCATTTATTATTAATAAATGTGGCATTGACCCTGTCCCAGTGTGCACTCAGCTCTCTAGTGTTCTAATGAACATTAGCATTAATATGAACTGTAATCTGTGGGTCTCAGAGCCTGAGTGTACTGTATGAGGGTGTACTTTGTGAGGGTGTACTGTATGAGGGTGTACTGTATGAAGGTGTACTGTATGAAGGTGTACTGTGTGAGGGTGTACTGTATGAGGGTGTACTGTATGAGAGTGCACTGTGTGAGGGTGTACTGTATGAGGGTGTACTGTATGAGGGTGTACTGTATGAGGGTGTACTTTGTGAGGGTGTACTGTATGAGGGTGTACTTTGTGAGGGTGTACTGTGTGAGGGTGTACTGTATGAGGGTGTACTTTGTGAGGGTGTACTGTGTGAGGGTGTACTGTATGAGGGTGTACTTTGTGAGGGTGTACTGTATGAGGGTGTACTTTGTGAGGGTGTACTGTGTGAGGGTGTACTTTGTGACGGTGTACTGTATGAGGGTGTACTTTGTGAGGGTGTACTGTGTGAGGGTGTACTGTGTGAGGGTGTACTGTATGAGGGTGTACTGTGTGAGGGTGTACTGTGTGAGGGTGTACTTTGTGAGGGTGTACTGTATGAGGGTGTACTGTGTGAGGGTGTACTGTGTGAGAGTGTACTGTATGAGGGTGTACTTTGTGAGGGTTTACTGTGTGAGGGTGTACTGTGTGAGGGTGTACTTTGTGAGGGTGTACTGTGTGAGGGTGTACTGTGTGAGGGTGTACTTTGTGAGGGTGTACTGTGTGAGGGTGTACTGTGTGAGGGTGTACTTTGTGAGGGTGTACTGTGTGAGGGTGTACTGTATGAGGGTGTACTTTGTGAGGGTTTACTGTGTGAGGGTGTACTGTGTGAGGGTGTACTGTGTGAGGGTGTACTTTGTGAGGGTGTACTGTGTGAGGGTGTACTGTGTGAGGGTGTACTGTATGAGGGTGTACTTTGTGAGGGTGTACTTTGTGAGGGTGTACTTTGTGAGGGTGTACTGTATGAGGGTATACTTTGTGAGGGTGTACTGTGTGAGGGTGTACTTTGTGAGGGTGTACTGTGTGAGGGTGTATTTTGTGAGGGTGTACTGTGTGAGGGTGTACTTTGTGAGGGTGTACTTTGTGAGGGTGTACTGTATGAGGGTGTACTTTGTGAGGGTGTACTGTGTGAGGGTGTACTTTGTGAGGGTGTACTGTGTGAGGGTGTATTTTGTGAGGGTGTACTTTGTGAGGGTGTACTGTATGAGGGTGTACTTTGT
>NC_080713.1:32688698-32708698 GCF_019097595.1 Hemibagrus wyckioides
CTGCCACTTTTCTGCACTAATAATGGTGTTTAAGTTAAATATGTGACTCAGGTTTTTATCTGGTGCAGGAAAGGCCTTAAATTAACTCAATCAAAGGCGCTCTTACCCTTTAGTTCATGAAACATTTAGGAAATAGCGCTGGCTGGCAGCGTGGATGTCTAGCTATAAAAGTAAAATACAGTGCTGTGTGGTTGGTTATTGGACACTGCAGAAAGAGCCATGCAGTTTTAGAAGAATTATACAGAATTTATCATTGAAATTTTATATTTACTTAGTGCTAAATGTTAATTCTAAGGTTACCTACACAACAGTTTCATTATTAGTTTCAGTTTTATTATTAAAAACAAAATAGAAATCTATTTACTAAACAAATATGTTTTCATGAGCTTCAAATGAAAGACCAGAGTCAATAATCACACCAAGGTCTTTTACTGCTGGACAAGATGAAACAGAGGAAGACTTGCTACATACCCGGAAAGATCACCTCTGTGGTCTGATATCTGTGTCTTGCTATGTAGAGTAAAGAGCAGTGAGTGAGGAGAGGGCTGTTCCCTTAACTCAAACAACTCTATAAGAATGAACAGTGGTGTCAAAAGCTACACTAAGATCAAGCAACAAACACATGAAGACACAACCCTGATCAGAGGCCACTACTTGGTCATTTACCACTTTATCCAGCACACTCTGCAGTTATGAGCCTAACTGCTAAGCTACTTCTTTTTCTAGGATCTTTTTCTAGGAGATAAAGGGGAAATTTGATACAGCTGACAAGGGTCAAGCTTTGGTCCATATCCAAAATTGAATTGAATAAAAGTTTTGAAAGGGTTGAAATCAAAATCATTTGATGGTCAGGGCCAGAATTATGTAGGGTCAAAATCACAGTCAAGGTCATAAAATCATATGATTAGGAGGTTTTAGAGCTTCAAGAGCTAGGATAATAGGAGAACTAAAATCAGAATAATGAGACATTCGGAGATAAGCTATAGGAATGTTCAATTAGGGTCAGAGCTTTGGAAGGGCCATAAACTGGATCAATGTCAAGAACAGGGTTAAAGTCATGGTCAGGAGTGGCTCCTGGATCATCAGAATCATGTGGTGATCAGAGTCAGGATCAGAATCTATATTATGGAAAATTGTTCAAAGGGATTTGTTTAAAGAATGTGAATAACTCCAGTCCAGAATGCTAAGCTATGTTGGATAAAAAGACATTTGAGAGGGAGGTTAAATGAACACCACATACATAGCTTACACTTCATAAATCATGGTTTCTCACTGATGGAGTTCTCCTGGTGTACATGAGAGAAACTGCCCAGTCTTCACCTTGGAGACAGAGACACGCTCACTCCATCTCCAGCTGGTGTTTGTTTATATGAAGGGACAGAGCAGTTATTTTTAGTCCTGCTTCGTTATATTTATAAGGGTTCATTACTGGGGCTGTAACGGTCAAACCTCTTTCTAGAGCAGTGTGGATTCAAGGAAAGAGGAACAGACTAGTAGACCAGCCATAACACACACCCACACACACATTCATGCTGAGTGCGCCTGGGTCGGCTCGGACGCTGCTGCCCAGAAATAACAACACCGTTCCCCGAATCCCTGGAGAGTGTGTGAAAGAATTCCAGAGAGGATCAAATCATTTTTTGAAGGCCATCCTGGTTGGACCTGTCACGACTTCCTCTGAGGGATCAACGTGTCTCTGTTATTCTGCCATGATCAATTTAATAAGGAGAGAGGTGAAATAAAGCCCACAGAGCTCAGGAATCACAATCCTGAAATACCAGAACTGGAAAACCAGAACTCCTGCTTCTGTGGGCTTTTTAATACTTACTTCACTCAACTGCAGATGTTATTTGGTGTGTATTTGTGGCGTGTGTATAAGAAAGGAACTGACAAGTATCAGACATAATGAATTAACACTTATGTGTTTGTGAAAGCATCTGACTGTGGTCATTGGAATATGGCTGGTGATGATAGGTCAGTGGAGATGGTGATTATTTAACTAATTCTCTATTAGATATATAGCTCTGCCTCTGCAGGAAAACTAATCCCCCCTTGTTAGATTTGTGACTGAAATCTTCTCTTTCACTTTCTCGTTCAGATGTAGATGAGTGTTCAGCAATCCCCGGGTTGTGCAGCGGAGGCGAGTGCTCCAACACCATCGGGAGCTACGTCTGTAGATGTGCTGTGGGATACGACATGGCTCTGGATGGATCACGCTGCATCGGTGAGCTTCAGGCTGAACAAAGTGAAAGAAACAGAGAATAGTTAGTTAGTTAGTTCAGAGTTATATGGGGTATTGACTGGAATCGATTCTTCACTTAGTTAAATCTTTCTTAGTTATCCCAAAATACATAAAATCTCATTTGAGTGTGTGTTGTGTATGTTGTGTGTGTTGTGTATGTTGTGTGTGATGTGTATTGTGTGTGTTGTGTATGTTGTGTATGTTGTGTGTGTTGTGTGTGATGTGTGTGTTGTGTGTGTTGTGTATGTTGTGTGTGACGTGTGTGTTGTGTATGATGTGTATTGTGTGTGTTGTGTATGTTGTGTGTGTTGTGTATGTTGTGTGCGATGTGTGTGTTGTGTGTGATGTGTGTGTTGTGTATGTTGTGTGTGTTGTGTATGTTGTGTGTGACGTGTGTGTTGTGTATGATGTGTATTGTGTGTGTTGTGTATGTTGTGTGTGTTGTGTATGTTGTGTGTGATGTGTGTGTTGTGTATGATGTGTATTGTGTGTGTTGTGTGTGATGTGTATGTTGTGTGTGTTGTGTATAATGTGTGTTGTGTGTGTTGTGTATGTTGTGTGTGTTGTGTATGTTGTGTGCGATGTGTGTGTTGTGTGTGATGTGTGTGTTGTGTGTGATGTGTGTGTTGTGTATGTTGTGTGTGATGTGTGTGTTGTGTGTGATGTGTGTGTTGTGTGTGATGTGTGTGTTGTGTATGTTGTGTGTGATGTGTGTGTTGTGTGTGTTGTGTATGTTGTGTGTGACGTGTGTGTTGTGTATGATGTGTATTGTGTGTGTTGTGTATGTTGTGTGTGTTGTGTATGTTGTGTGCGATGTGTGTGTTGTGTGTGATGTGTGTGTTGTGTATGTTGTGTGTGTTGTGTATGTTGTGTGTGACGTGTGTGTTGTGTATGATGTGTATTGTGTGTGTTGTGTATGTTGTGTGTGTTGTGTATGTTGTGTGTGATGTGTGTGTTGTGTATGATGTGTATTGTGTGTGTTGTGTGTGATGTGTATGTTGTGTGTGTTGTGTATAATGTGTGTTGTGTGTGTTGTGTATGTTGTGTGTGTTGTGTATGTTGTGTGCGATGTGTGTGTTGTGTGTGATGTGTGTGTTGTGTGTGATGTGTGTGTTGTGTATGTTGTGTGTGATGTGTGTGTTGTGTGTGATGTGTGTGTTGTGTGTGATGTGTGTGTTGTGTATGTTGTGTGTGATGTGTGTGTTGTGTGTGATGTGTGTGTTGTGTATGCTGCATGTATTGTGTATGTTGTGTGTGTTGTGTATGTTGTGTATGATGTGTGTGTTGTGTGTGATGTGTATGTTGTGTGTGTTGTGTGTGATGTGTGTGTTGTGTATGCTGTGTGTGATGTGTGTGATGTGTAGGTTGTGTGTGTTGTGTATGTTGTGTGTGATGTGTGTGTTGTGTGTGATGTGTGTGTTGTGTATGCTGTGTGTTGTGTATGTTGTGTGTGCTGTGTGTATTGTGTATGTTGTGTGTGATGTGTATGATGTGTGTGTTGTGTGTGTTGTGTATGCTGTGTGTGTTGTGTGTATTGTGTATGTTGTGTGTGTTGTGTGTATGTTGTGTGTTGTGTGTGTTGTGTGTATGTTGTGTGTGTTGTGTATGTTGTGTGTATGTTGTGTGTGTTGTGTGTGTTGTGTATGTTGTGTGTGTTGTGTGTGTGTTGTGTGTATGTTGTGTGTATGTTGTGTGTGTTGTGTATGTTGTGTGTATTGTGTGTGTTGTGTGTATGTTGTGTGTGTTGTGCGTGTTGTGTGTATGTTGTGCGTGTTGTGTGTATGTTGTGTGTGCTGTGTGTATGTTGTGTGTGTTGTGTGTGTTGTGTATGTTGTGTGTATGTTGTGTGTGTTGTGTATGTGTGTGTATGTTGTGTGTGTTGTGTATGTTGTGTGTGTTGTGTGTGTTGTGTGTATGTTGTGTGTATGTTGTGTGTGTTGTGTATGTTGTGTGTATTGTGTGTGTTGTGTGTGTTGTGTGTATGTTGTGTGTGTTGTGCGTGTTGTGTGTATGTTGTGCGTGTTGTGTGTATGTTGTGTATGTTGTGTGTATGTTGTGTGTGTTGTGCGTGTTGTGTGTTGTGCGTGTTGTGTGTATGTTGTGTGTGTTGTGTGTATGTTGTGCGTGTTGTGTGTATGTTGTGTGTGTTGTGCGTGTTGTGTGTATGTTGTGTGTGTTGTGCGTGTTGTGTGTATGTTGTGTGTGTTGTGCGTGTTGTGCGTGTTGTGTGTATGTTGTGTGTGTTGTGCATGTTGTGCGTGTTGTGTGTATGTAGTGTGTGTTGTGCGTGTTGTGTGTATGTTGTGTGTGTTGTGCGTGTTGTGTGTATGTAGTGTGTGTTGTGCGTGTTGTGTGTATGTTGTGTGTGTTGTGCGTGTTGTGTGTATGTTGTGTGTGTTGTGCATGTTGTGTGCATGTTGTGTGTATGTTGTGTGTGTTGTGCGTGTTGTGTGTATGTTGTGTGTGTTGTGCGTGTTGTGTGTATGTTGTGTGTGTTGTGTGTTGTGCGTGTTGTGTGTATGTTGTGTGTGTTGTGCGTGTTGTGTGTATGTTGTGTGTGTTGTGTATATGTTGTGTGTGTTGTGCGTGTTGTGTGTATGTTGTGTGTGTTGTGTGTGTTGTGTGTATGTTGTGTGTGTTGTGCGTGTTGTGTGTATGCTGTGTGTGTTGTGTGTATGTTGTGTGTGTTGTGTGTATGTTGTGTGTGTTGTGCGTGTTGTGTGTATGTTGTGTGTGTTGTGTGTGTTGTGTGTATGTTGTGTGTGTTGTGTGTATGTTGTGTGTGTTGTGCGTGTTGTGTGTGTTGTGTGTGTTGTGTGTATGTTGTGTGTATGTTGTGTGTGTTGTGCGTGTTGTGTGTATGTTGTGTGTGTTGTGTGTGTTGTGTGTATGTTGTGTGTGTTGTGCGTGTTGTGTGTATGTTGTGTGTATGTTGTGCGTGTTGTGTGTATGTTGTGTGTGTTGTGTGTATGTTGTGTGTGTTGTGTGTGTTGTGCGTGTTGTGTGTATGTTGTGTGTGTTGTGTGTGTTGTGCGTGTTGTGTGTATGTTGTGTGTGTTGTGTGTATGTTGTGTGTGTTGTGTGTATGTTGTGTGTGTTGTGTGTGTTGTGCGTGTTGTGTGTGTTGTGTGTGTTGTGTGTATGTTTTGTGTGTTGTGTGTTGTGTGTATGTTGTGTGTGTTGTGTGTATGTTGTGTGTGTTGTGTATGTTGTGTGTGTTGTGTGTATGTTGTGTGTGTTGTGTGTGTTGTGTGTATGTTGTGTGTGTTGTGTGTGTTGTGCGTGTTGTGTGTGTTGTGTGTATGTTTTGTGTGTTGTGTGTATGTTGTGTGTGTTGTGTGTGTTGTGTGTATGTTGTGTGTATGTTGTGTGTGTTGTGCGTGTTGTGTGTATGTTGTGTGTATGTTGTGTGTGTTGTGTGTATGTTGTGTGTGTTGTGTGTATGTTGTGTGTGTTGTGTGTGTTGTGCGTGTTGTGTGTATGTTGTGTATGTTGTGTGTGTTGTGCGTGTTGTGTGTATGTTGTGTGTGTTGTGTGTATGTTGTGTGTGTTGTGTGTATGTTGTGTGTGTTGTGTGTGTTGTGTGTGTTGTGCGTGTTGTGTGTGTTGTGTGTGTTGTGTGTATGTTTTGTGTGTTGTGTGTTGTGTGTATGTTGTGTGTGTTGTGTGTATGTTGTGTGTGTTGTGTATGTTGTGTGTGTTGTGTGTATGTTGTGTGTGTTGTGTGTGTTGTGTGTGTTGTGTGTATGTTGTGTGTGTTGTGCGTGTTGTGTGTGTTGTGTGTGTTGTGTGTATGTTTTGTGTGTTGTGTGTTGTGTGTATGTTGTGTGTGTTGTGTGTATGTTGTGTGTGTTGTGTATGTTGTGTATGTTGTGTGTATGTTGTGTGTGTTGTGTATGTTGTGTGTGTTGTGTGTATGTTGTGTGTGTTGTGTGTGTTGTGCGTGTTGTGCGTGTTGTGTGTGTTGTGTGTATGTTTTGTGTGTTGTGTGTTGTGTGTATGTTGTGTGTGTTGTGTGTATGTTGTGTGTGTTGTGTATGTTGTGTGTGTTGTGTGTATGTTGTGTGTGTTGTGTGTGTTGTGTGTGTTGTGTGTATGTTGTGTGTGTTGTGTGTGTTGTGCGTGTTGTGTGTATGTTGTGTGTGTTGTGTGTTGTGTGTTGTGTGTATGTTGTGCGTGTTGTGTGTATGTTGTGTGTGTTGTGTGTATGTTGTGTGTGTTGTGTGTATGTTGTGCGTGTTGTGTGTATGTTGTGTGTGTTGTGTGTATGTTGTGTGTGTTGTGTGTGTTGTGCGTGTTGTGTGTATGTTGTGTGTGTTGTGTGTTGTGTGTATGTTGTGCGTGTTGTGTGTATGTTGTGTGTGTTGTGTGTATGTTGTGTGTGTTGTGTGTATGTTGTGTGTGTTGTGTGTGTGTTGTGTGTGTTGTGTGTGTTGTGTGTATGTTGTGTGTGTTGTGTGTATGTTGTGTGTGTTGTGTGTATGTTGTGCGTGTTGTGTGTATGTTGTGTGTGTTGTGTGTATGTTGTGCGTGTTGTGTGTATGTTGTGTGTGTTGTGTGTATGTTGTGTGTGTTGTGTGTATGTTGTGCGTGTTGTGTGTATGTTGTGTGTGTTGTGTGTATGTTGTGTGTGTTGTGTGTGTTGTGCGTGTTGTGTGTATGTTGTGTGTGTTGTGTGTTGTGTGTATGTTGTGCGTGTTGTGTGTATGTTGTGTGTGTTGTGTGTATGTTGTGTGTGTTGTGTGTATGTTGTGTGTGTTGTGTGTGTGTTGTGTGTGTTGTGTGTGTTGTGCGTGTTGTGTGTATGTTGTGTGTGTTGTGTGTTGTGTGTATGTTGTGCGTGTTGTGTGTATGTTGTGTGTGTTGTGTGTATGTTGTGTGTGTTGTGTGTATGTTGTGCGTGTTGTGTGTATGTTGTGTGTGTTGTGTGTATGTTGTGTGTGTTGTGTGTGTTGTGCGTGTTGTGTGTATGTTGTGTGTGTTGTGTGTTGTGTGTATGTTGTGCGTGTTGTGTGTATGTTGTGTGTGTTGTGTGTATGTTGTGTGTGTTGTGTGTGTTGTGCGTGTTGTGTGTATGTTGTGTGTGTTGTGTGTTGTGTGTATGTTGTGCGTGTTGTGTGTATGTTGTGTGTGTTGTGTGTATGTTGTGTGTGTTGTGTGTATGTTGTGTGTGTTGTGTGTTGTGTGTATGTTGTGTGTGTTGTGTGTGTTGTGCGTGTTGTGTGTATGTTGTGTGTGTTGTGTGTTGTGTGTATGTTGTGCGTGTTGTGTGTATGTTGTGTGTGTTGTGTGTATGTTGTGTGTGTTGTGTGTGTTGTGCGTGTTGTGTGTATGTTGTGTGTGTTGTGTGTTGTGTGTATGTTGTGCGTGTTGTGTGTATGTTGTGTGTGTTGTGTGTATGTTGTGTGTGTTGTGTGTATGTTGTGTGTGTTGTGTGTTGTGTGTTGTGTGTATGTTGTGTGTGTTGTGTGTGTTGTGCGTGTTGTGTGTATGTTGTGTGTGTTGTGTGTTGTGTGTATGTTGTGCGTGTTGTGTGTATGTTGTGTGTGTTGTGTGTATGTTGTGTTTGTTGTGTGTGTTGTGCGTGTTGTGTGTATGTTGTGTGTGTTGTGTGTATGTTGTGTGTGTTGTGTGTTGTGTGTATGTTGTGCGTGTTGTGTGTTGTGTGTATGTTGTGCGTGTTGTGTGTATGTTGTGTGTGTTGTGTGTTGTGTGTATGTTGTGCGTGTTGTGTGTATGTTGTGTGTGTTGTGTGTATGTTGTGTGTGTTGTGTGTGTTGTGCGTGTTGTGTGTATGTTGTGCGTGTTGTGTGTATGTTGTGTGTGTTGTGTGTATGTTGTGTGTGTTGTGTGTGTTGTGCGTGTTGTGTGTATGTTGTGCGTGTTGTGTGTATGTTGTGTGTGTTGTGTGTTGTGTGTATGTTGTGCGTGTTGTGTGTATGTTGTGTGTGTTGTGTGTATGTTGTGTGTGTTGTGTGTATGTTGTGTGTGTTGTGTGTTGTGTGTATGTTGTGCGTGTTGTGTGTATGTTGTGTGTGTTGTGTGTATGTTGTGTGTGTTGTGTGTGTGTTGTGTGTATGTTGTGTGTGTTGTGTGTGTGTTGTGTGTGTTGTGTGTGTTGTGCATTACCTCCATCAGTCTTTTTTTAGCTTCCAGAACTTCAGAGTTTTAGCTTCAGAGTTTTTTTCTTTGTTTAATTTAGTTATTTTTGGCTCAAACCATCCAGATCTTTGTTCACATTTTTAAACACATGTTAGCGTAAAGCCAGTGATATGTAGATTTGATCTAATGCTAATATTTAATGTTGCACAGCTCCACATTCTCCAAGCAGGAATGTTATGGAATAGAAGTTCACCAGACAGACGCAGGATTTGGCCTCAATGTATCTGAAATCTTTTAATATAATTTATAGACTGAATACTTTGCTGTCAGCTTTTTCCTGATCCACAAACCTGATATGTAACATATTCTAGCTGCTTAACTCCAGATAAATAAATTCAGCATCCAAGTTTGATGTAGATAGCAACAGTAACCGAGTGTGGGCGGAGCTTGGAGTGAACTGAAAGTCTGTGTATAGTCTAAATCAGGTGGTGGTCAAGGACTCTGCTGGAGGACTCAGCAACTTCATTCCAAACTGAACTGAAAAAATAACTGGCCATGAGTCAGTGACTATTTTTTACAATCACTGTTTCAGATTCTGTAGCAGAGCCACTGAGGCTAATCACATGCATTTATGTACATATTTAGCTGAAGGTGTTTGTTGAGAAAAGGAAGAGTTTTCATAAAGAGAAATGTACTTCATTTACCCTGCCTGGTCTGATTAAACTGACAACATGCTTTCTAAAACATTAGGAGACAATGAGACGACTGAAACAGAGACGATCCTGATCCTCGTCAAAAGCAGTACATCATCTATAATATGTATCATACAGTACTGCCTTTAGAGCCACTCTGACTTCACTAGATTTATTTTAAAGTAATATGTTAATGAATTGCCCCCATGTCAGTGGAGTACCCCTGATTAAGATAAATATTCATATTTTAAACATTTCTGTATTTTATTATTTCTGCTCTGACACCGTTAATCAAAAGCGCTATACAAATAAAATTGAATTGAATATATAAGATAAAATATAGACAGAAACAGTGTGTAAATGTGGGCGTGGCTTGGAAAGAACACTGAAGCTTGTTTCCACTCACCTTTGTAAAAACTACAAGGAAGCTAATGTGGAGGAAAAAAACTCCTGAAGTGTGTGTATTAGTCTGTACTTTGGTATTGTTCAGTTTCTTTCCACACACACACACATACACACACACACTCTTGAAACCTTTACTCTATCCTTGCAGTAGAATTTAGGTCAGTTAGTGGCGTCAGTGATTCCACAACAATGAGCTCCTGTGTATATGAGGTGTGAGTGAGAAAGAGAGAGAGAGAGAGAGAGAGAGAGTGATACAGACAGGGAGAAATGGCCACTAAGAGGAAGATAAAGAGATAGATAAGGGGAGAGATAAAGGGTTAAGAGGATTGATGTAGGGAAATATGAGTCATGCATTTGTTTCTCTCTGTCTGTCTTTCTGGAACGTGGCAACAGATCTCTCCATCGCTCTTTCCCTCTCCCAGAAAGAGTTGAAATCCTTCATGGCCAGTTTTATTTGGTGGAACCTTTTCAGCAAAAAAAAAAAAAAAAGAATTGCAGACATCTTCTCTAGCAGTGTGAGGTTTGCAGAACATTGTAGTTTTATGGGAATCTAAAACATTCATGTAAACATTATGATCATGGTAGTGTTTGTTTGAAAGGTTGTCCTGGCAACAAGAAAACTTTATTACTGCCACACATATACATTACACTGGAATTTCCTCCATCCCATATCTCAGCTTTGGAAGTTGGGGTCAGAGCACAGAGGCAGTGCCATGGAGGGTTAAGGGTCAACAGTAGCAGCATGACAGTGTTGGGGCTCGAACTCCAACCGTCCAATCAACAACCTTGACCATTTGAGCCACCACTGCACTACAGGCCATTTTATCTGCAACATTAACTTCTTAAAACCTGTAAAATAGTTTACTTACTCTTCTGATAAGGTTCTCTGTTAACAGCGATAAACACACGACCACTTAAAGTCAGCTACTGAGTGCAGTTTGATGTTAATGTCTGCGGTGCTGCTGGTTTAAGGGTTAAAGGTTTGGTCCAGTAAAAAGCTGTGATTTTAAATCCAAAGTTAAAGCTCTTTAGTCCCTGATCAAGACCCTTAACCCTCAACATTCTCTGAGTCTTTGAGCTCCATATGGGCTTGATATTTTTCTCACACATCCATAACATCTTCAGCAGTGATTGAGAAAGTGCGTGTAAAACACAGTCCTGGATGTAATTTACTGTAATTTATTACACCGAAGATTATTTATTCCATCATCCTTTTATTTTAGGAGAAACTGAAGTAGACAGACTAAACACACATGAGGGCTTTTCCTCAGCTTCTCATTGTTCTTTTAACCCTAGAATTTAGAAATGGGTTAGGGTTAGCATGGATTCTTACCCTGGGTTATGAAACCCGGCTCTGATTCAGGACCAGCACAGCTTTGCAGAGTTAACCCCACACTGTGGTGCTAAACTGTACAGTGTGAAAGCTGCAGTGTTAGGGCGTTACGGCTAGATGTTTACAGCAGAGATAATAAAAAGGGCGTATGACTGAAGTGAAAGGTTTCTGTTGGTTGGCATTTGGAGGAAACCCAGCTGAGTGTTACATACTCTAAATGCTTATTAAAAAAAGAAGGAAATCATGATTGCTGTTGTCTTTCTGTCTGTGATGGAAGTCAGTGATTAAAGTCACTGCAAAATAAAATTCTCTTCAATGTTTAATTGCTTCACTGAGTCTTTTTACACATTTTCTAAGAACTAAAAAGTGAGAGCACACAGGCTGGCGTCGACAGTGTGGTGGTGCTATGGTGGTAAGTCTGTCTGGAAACATATGGACTCTTCCACAAGAACATGTTGTCCATGTGATCATTCGTCTCTGTCTCTTCACTCTGGAACTGAATCATAAGTAAAAATCATGGCTTTCCCTTTGCTTCTCACTGAGAGGTTGATGACACTGTTGAGGGAACTCTGATTTTCCAGCCAAGAGCTTCTTCCAAACATGCAGCCAACCCCTAAAATCCTCCTCTCCACCGCCCCATCCTCCTCCTCCTCTCTTGGGTCAGGGATGTTCAACTGATGGTGTCTGGTTTTCAGTTTTCAGAAAGATCTTTGCCAATGAAGGAATGCGCATTATAAATGTACATGCTGTTAAAACTCTAAATACCCTTTTTGTCTTCTTTCTTTCTTTCTTTCTTTCTTTCTTTCTTTCTTTCTTTCTTTCTTTCTTTCTCTCTCTCTCTCTCTCTCTCTCTCTCTCTCTCTCTCTCTCTCTCTCTCTCTCTCTCTCTCTCTCTCTCTGGACTCTTTCCCTGGACTCTTCTCTGACCAGTGCAATGTTGATCCTGTTGAGTGGTGTTATAATCTGAGACTCAGATTTCTCCTAATGTCTCCTTTCACCCTGTATAGATGCCCATGCAGGAATTTGTTATGACAGCATCCTAAATAACCGCTGTGCAAACCAGAACTCCCAGCGTATGACCAAGACCCAGTGCTGCTGCTCAATGGGCCGCTGCTGGGCCAGAAATGCCAACCCTGAGTTTTGCCCCATCCATGGATCAGGTAACACACCTGTCATACATATACACTGAAGTGCTATTTAATTAGTTAGTAGATTGGTGTACCTAATAAAATGGCAACTTGTGGTAAATACATACAAACATACATACGTATATTAGACATACTTATCAACATAGTGTAGATGTAAATATACCTGCTTCAGGTGCTTACTGTATTGATGTAATCTAGCTATAGACAGACACACTTCAGCTGATGAGAAACCTGTTAGTCATGTACAAGCTGATGCAGGTGTGTGTGCTGATTCAGCTCTATCTACCTGTTACATGTGCATGAGTACCTGACATACACCTGTTATAGATGAATATTTATGTGTCTCTGTTATTTCTCCAGAGGAGTACCAGATATTGTGTCAGCAGGTCCAGCCTCTTGTTCCTGGTGGACCTGGCATTGGCCCATATGTTCCTGGTGGACCTGGTATTGGCCCATATATTCCTGGTGGTCCTGGCACAGGCCCGTATGTTCCATACATTCCATATGGTCCTGGTCCACAGGTTCCTGTTATTTCTGTTCCACAACCTCCTGAACGTCCTGGACCAGTTGTTGTGCCACCATTACGCGTCATACCAGGTAAGTTTTGACACCAATCTGGAGTAGAGAACACATATCCACATCAAGACCAGACTTTCCCCAAGATTTAAAACCCAGACTTCCCAAGACAGACATCCAGGCTAAAACCAAACCCCAACAAAACCCAGACTTTCCAAGATACAAGACCAGAAACTTCCCAATGGTCAAACCCACGTGAAGAACAGACCTACCCTTCGCAAGACCAAGACAGCACTCTGTGCTCCAGACTAAGACCAAAATTCTCCAATTCCATAACCCATAAAGATGAAAGGTAGAACTCTAATCCCCAGCTCTGTCCCTCTATGATCAGAAGATGCTTAAATCAGGAACCTTTCAAGGTCCAGACTAAGATCCAGTCCAAGAAAAAATAAAAAAAAACAACTCCTCAAATCAAGCCCAGAATCCAAGCTGAAACCCATCCAATCCAAACCCCAGAATCCCCAAAGCCCAAACCAAGATCAAGACCAAGTTCTCAGACTAGGAGAAAAACTCTCATAAGGATTGAACCAGACCATGACTCTGCTCCAATCTTAATGCACACTACACTCAACACACTTTGGCAATTTTCATAAACACACACACACACACACTCTACATCTGTTTTTTCAGGTTTCCAGAACATTTCAAACATGTGTGAAGTTGTGAGAAACCTGTGTCTGAATGGTCGCTGCATTCCGGTTCCTGGGAGTTACCGCTGTGAGTGTAACATGGGCTTCCGTCTTGATGACCGTGGGGAGTGTATTGGTAAGTATACACACACACACACACACACACATGCGCGCATTTATATGTACGTACATGTTTCTGTGTGTAAATGTACATGTATGACATCAGTGTGTTGTGTGTGTTTAAGATGAAGATGAGTGTGATCGTAATCCATGTCTGCATGGCCAGTGCATAAACATTCCAGGTTCTTATTACTGTCAGTGTCCTGCTGGATTTCAGACTACTGCCACCAGAACTGAGTGCAAAGGTGAGAAAGACGTGGATTTGAATATTAATTACGGATAAATTATTCAGCAAAAAAATAATGTCCAGGAGGAAAAACAATTAATGTGGGAAAAGTTCAAATTCCAGCTTCACCTGATACACAGCAATTACACACAGTTTAATCAGTTCATGTAGAGTGTGTGCTGTACTCATCCCTGTGAATGATGTGTTGCTATGGAAACGATAAGGTGTGAGAGTGAGCACATTAATATAAACCTGCGATACAGTCAGAGCTGCTGTTAGGGAGAATTAATCAAGACCTGATCCACCAATCAGAGTCCAGATATCAGCGAGTACATTAATATAAACCTGCTTGTTCTTGTGCACTCAGATCTGGATGAGTGTGTAGCTAACGGACGTATCTGCAATAACGGACGCTGTGTGAACACAGAGGGAAGCTTCCACTGTGTGTGTAACGCTGGCTTTGAAATCACTTCTGATGGGAAGAACTGCCAAGGTATAACACACACACACACACACACACACACACACACACACAAACTACAGAAAGAACAATAAGGTTCAAAGAAACAGGAAATTATTGCCATAAAAACAAAGTGGAGAGTATTTATTATTTATAAAATAGAGAAATAAAGGGACATATTATATATACTGTATATACACTACTCACAAAAAGTTAAGGATATTTGGCTTTTGGGTGAACTTTACGGAAAATGTAAAAAGTTCACACTACAGTGATATTATATCATGAAAGTAGAGCATTTAAGTAGAAGCTGCAATGGTGATTTCCTCATCTCAAACAATTTATTGAAACAAAAGCCAACAACAGTGGTGGGTATACCACAACAAAAAATCTCAATGTCTCAATAATCTGTCATGTGCCCTTGACCATCAATTACAGCTTGACCACGACGTCTCATGCTGTTCACGAGTCGACTTATTGTCTGCTGAGGCATGGCATTCCACTCTTCTTGAAGGGCGGCCCTCAGGTCATTGAGGTTCTGGGGTGCAGGGTTAAGAGCCTCTACACGGCGACTCGGCTGATCCCAGAGGTTTTCTATGGGATTCGGGTCTGGAGAAAGTGCAGGTCACTCCATTTGAGGTACCCCAGCCTCCAGCAGCCGTTCCCTAATGATGCGACCTCGATGAGCTGGAGCATTGTCGTCCATGAAGATGAAATTAGGCCTGTGTTGTTCATGCAGGGGCACAATGACTGGATTAATGATGTTATTCAGGTAGTATTGGCTTGTCACTGTACCATTCACAAGATGTAGGTCAGTTCTGTATTGAGTGGACACACCTGCCCAGACTGTAACACCACCACAACAGTGGCTGATGCATAGCGCTCTCCTTGACATCTCCAACATCGTTGGGTCCATCATTTCTGCTCAACGTGAATCGACTTTCATCAGAGAACAGCACTGAGGCCCACCGGTCCCTCGTCCAGCGTAAATGCTCCCTGGCCCAACGCCTGTGCCTGGGGGTGTGGTCAGGCACCCTTGCAGGTCGTCTAGCACACAGACCACGCTGATGTAAACGGTTTTGAATGGTCTGACGTGACACTTGGGTTCCTCTCACCTCCCTTAAATGTGCACTGTTCACAATGAAGCGGCCATCAACGTGGGATGTGGCCAAAGGACGTCCACTTCTATGCCTTTCTGTGATATATATATATAGATAGATAGATAGATAGATAGATAGATAGATAGATAGATAGATAGATAGATATATAGATAGATAGATAGATAGATAGATAGATAGATAGATAGATAGAGATGTTAAAAGTTTACATGTCTCTTTCTCTGAGCCTCTTCTACAGATTCAGTTCTAGGGTTTACAATAGAAAGATTGTATTCTTGTGGGAAATAAAGTAATTAATAGAAAATAAAAAGATTCTGTAGATTTTTAGATAGACTGGCAGTGAGTGTGATTTTTATTAGTTCTCTTGATCTCTGTGTGTGTGTGTGTGTGTGTTTTGTGCTTAGATATGGACGAGTGTAAGATTAGGAATATCTGTTTGAATGGGATGTGCATCAACGATGATGGCAGCTTCAAGTGCATCTGTAAAGCCGGGTTCCTGCTGGACGGCACTGGACGCTACTGCATCGGTGAGAGATTGTACACAAGAACACACACCAACTCAGGGTGGAGACATGAGTAAGAAATTACACTGCAGTGAAGTGTAGGTCCAGGAAGTAGGTCAGAGGATGGGTTAGAATAATTCCTGAATGCTTTTAACTATAAGGTAAACATTCTATTGGTGTGTGATGTAACTGTTACAGTAAGGGACTCTTGACTGGAAGCTGAATAGTTGAAGAAGTATTTTTAAGTATCAGGCAAAGTCCAAAAATAATGTTTACATATAGTAACAAAATGCAGCTATATAATACATCCATTTATCTGTAGTTATATAGATCCTGAAGTGTATATGATTAGATGTACAGAAGGAACTTAACTGGCTGATTCTAGTAGTTTAATGTTCATTAATTAAACTGCTTTGTGGTGTTTTTTTATAATTAATTGATTTGTCAGTTTAATGTGTTTAATGTTAGTCTGTAACATCAGTCTCAGATAGAAAAACCTTTCCAAACACACACACATTCCAAAGTTCTGTAAAATTCTGATGGAGAAGAACACACCCATCCTACACCACACAACCAGCACCACCGTGCCAGATACAGATGTACTTTGTGAAAGAAAGTCTTTACACACACATGCCTGCACACACACACACACACACACACACACACACACACACACAAACACACACACACACACAGATTTCCTAATGGGACATCCGTTATGGTTGATGAATTCTCTCATTAATGATTTGTGTAGTCTGGTGCGGAACTTGGCATTCTCATTGTTTAACACAACCAGCCTACACACACACACACACACACACACACACACAGGCCAGTGAGTTCAGACATAACACTCTCACACTTTGTTTGAATTGGAGTGATTGTGATGAGTTATGCATGCGAGAGTGAGAGAGATTCAGCTCTAATTAACCTTCAATTAATAACATACATGCAGCTTATAATTCAAATCATTATTTTATCATTCTAATTGTATTTTTCTAAGCAATTTGGATTATTACAGTTTGGCTCTGCAGTGAGATGTGTTAAGTTGATTATGTTTGGATAGTGGAATCAAATTCAGCTTTCAGTTTAACTTTTCAAATTACTTAACACACCTGCTGCTCATTAAACTAATCAGTTCCCAACTACGTGTGAGTTATTACACCTAGAAACAGAACAGTGACCAAACCAGAAGAAACTCAAACACAAACACAGATTTACAGAATAAACTACTGCAAAAACCAGTTCTACCAACAAACATGCTGCCATTTAACTGGTCCATTTAATCTAGCGACCTGTAACCTAGGGACCTGTAAACTGGAGACCTGTAAAATAGGGGCCTGTATATAGGGACCTGTAAAATAAGGATCTGTATATAGGGACCTGTGAACTAGGGAAAATAGCTGTAAATGCAGGGAAAATGGATAATGGGCTGTAAAATCAGTACAATCATCCATACACTCTCTCTCACTCTCTGTGTGTGTGTGTGTGTGTGATCATCAGACATTGATGAGTGTGAGACTCCAGGAATGTGTTTAAATGGCCGTTGTGTGAACACTGAGGGATCCTTCAGGTGTGAGTGTATGCCTGGACTTGCTGTTGGTCTTGATGGACGTACGTGTGTGGGTGAGTATCACACACACACACACGCACACACACACACACACACACACGCACACACACACACACACACAGACTCACACACAAACTCATTCACTGTCTTTCGTCCCACAGATACACACATGCGCAGTACGTGTTATGGAGGCTATAAGCGTGGTCAGTGTGTGCAGCCCTTCTTTGGAGCTCTGACAAAATCTGAATGTTGCTGCACGAGTACAGAATATGCCTTTGGAGAACCATGCCAACCTTGCCCACCACAGACCTCAGGTAACACACACACACACACACATACAAACTCAGTATAAAGAATCTAAAGAAGCTCCAGGATCTAACCATCAAACCCCAGCATCACATCAGTCAAACCCAAAACAAAGAACTGGACCCAGAAGCAGCTAAAACCCACAAGTGAGTTATGGGAACCTGACAGGGCAGAAAATCACACAGTTAATGATAGTCCCACAATTTAACCAAAATCCAGAATCTAACCCAAAAGCTAAAAATCAGAATACTTAGCTAGCATCAGACTTTAGACCACACCTTTAGAACCCAGAAACTGGAACATTTACTTAGGATTTAGAACAGAACATGTAATGGGAAAATATACCATGTAGAGTCAAACACTCAGGATATGGACTCTCACTGTCTGGTGTGTGTGTGTGTGTGTGTGTGTGTTTCAGCTGAGTTTGCTGCTCTGTGTCCTAGTGGAATTGGTACCACCACCGATGGCAGAGGTAAGAACGCTCTGTCTGTCTGTCTGTCTGTCTGTCTATCACACACACACACACACACACACACACACACACTGTGACTGTACTGTGTATGTTACAGATATAAACGAATGTGCACTGAATCCTGATATCTGTCCAAATGGAGAGTGTGAGAACATGCTGAGTACCTACAAGTGTAACTGTAACCTGGGCTTTGAGGTGGACCGGTCGGGGAAAACCTGCGTAGGTGTGTGTGTGTGTGTGTGTGTGTGTGTGGTAATGCATAATTGTTCAGCGTTTACTACAGTGTGTTAATGTTAGAACCACTCCGTAATTGTTTACGTTATTTTGTGTGTGTGTGTGTGTGACTCAGATGTTGATGAATGTGTGAGGAACAGGTTACTGTGTGATAACGGGTTCTGCCGGAATACCCCGGGCAGCTATGTGTGCCAGTGCCCCAAAGGCTTTGAATTCAAGCCTGAGACTGAAGTATGTGAGGGTGAGTTAGAACCTTACACTCAGAACCCACAAATAAAACAGAACTCAACTGTCAGAACCCAGGACTCATATAACCTCATAATTAGAACCCAGGACTCACACAACCTCATAATTAGAACCCAGAACTCACATAACCTCATAATTAGAACCCAGAACTCATATAACCTCATAATTAGAACCTAGGATGAACCTCTTAATGTACATATTAATGTGTGTGTGTGTGTGTGTGTGTGTGTGTGTGTGTGAATGCAGATATTGATGAGTGTCTGTCCAATCCCTGTGTGAATGGAGACTGTAAGAACACTATGGGCAGCTTCGCCTGTGAATGTGGCACCGGCAGCAGTCTGGACTCCACAGGGACCCAGTGTATTGGTAAACACACACACACACATAAACACACACACACATATAAACACACACACACACACACACACACACACACATAAACACACACACACACACACACAAACACACACATATAAACACACACACACACACACACACACACACACATAAACACACGTTAATATTGATATATGGAACATTTTAAACGAAGGATACTTTAAACTCCACTCAACTGAAACAATGGAAAGAAACAATGAGGCGTAGACTAGGGGAAGTAAATAATAGGAAAGAAAGAAACACCTGGAAAAAAGGAAAGCAGGGACAGAGTTTATTAGAAAAAACTAGGAACAGTTTATCTGTTTTTAAAGTCTAAAGATAAACTCATCAAGAAAACTTTAGCTTAGAGACATGAGAAAATGAGACACAGAGACAGAGAGAGACAGAGACACAGATACAGAGACAGACAGAGAGACAGATACAGAGACACAGAGACAGACAGAGAGACAGACAGACAGAGAGACAGATACAGAGACAGACAGAGAGACAGATACAGAGACACAGAGACAGACAGAGAGACAGAGAGACAGATACAGAGACACAAAGACAGACACAGAGACACAGATACAGAGATACAGAGACACAGAGACAGACAGAGAGACACAGATACATAGACAGATACAGAGACACAGATACAGAGACACAGACAGATACAGAGACACAGAGACAGAGAGAGACACAGATACAGAGAGACAGAGACAGACATAGAGACAGACACAGAGACACAGATAGAGAGACAGAGACAGACACAGAGACAGATACAGAGACACAGAGAGAGATAGGGAGACAGACACAGAGACACAGATACAGAGACAGACACAGAGACACAGATATAGAGACAGACACAGAGACACAGATACAGAGACACCGCTACAGAGACAGACACAGAGACATAGATACAGAGACACAGAGACAGATAGAGAGACAGAGACACAGAGACAGACACAGAGACAGAGATACAGATACAGAGACAGATACAGAGACACAGAGACAGATAGAGAGACAGATAGAGAGACAGAGATACAGAAACAGATACAGAGACACAGAGACAGACACAGATACAGAGATACAGAAACACAGAGACAGATAGAGAAACAGATACAGAGACACAGAGACACAGATACAGAGATACAGAGACAGATACAGATACAGACACAGAGATACAGAGACACAGAGACAGACACAGATACAGAGACACAGAGACAGATAGAGAGACAGA
>NC_080713.1:32723698-32731198 GCF_019097595.1 Hemibagrus wyckioides
ATACACACACACAGATAAAACCTCACACATACACACACACACACAGATAAAAACTCACACATACACACACACACACAGATAAAAACTCACACATGTACACACAAACACACACACAGATAAAAACTCACACATACACACACACACACACAGATAAAAACTCACACATACACACACACACACACACAGATAAAAACTCACACATACACACACACACACACACAGATAAAAACTCACAAATACACACACACACACACACAGATAAAAACTCACACATACACACACACACACACAGATAAAAACTCACACATACACACACAGATAAAAACTCACACATACACACACAGATAAAAACTCACACATACACACACACACACACAGATAAAAACTCACACATACACACACACACACACACACACAGATAAAAACTCACACACACACAGATAAAAACTCACACACACACACAGATAAAAACTCACACATACACACACACACACACACACACAGATAAAAACTCACACACACACAGATAAAAACTCACACATACACACACACACAGATAAAAACTCACACACACACACACAGATAAAAACTCACACATACACACACACACACACAGATAAAAACTCACACATACACACACACACACAGATAAAAACTCACACATACACACACACACACAGATAAAAACTCACACATACACACACACACACAGATAAAAACTCACACATACACACACACACAGATAAAAACTCACACATACACACACACACACACGCAGATAAAAACTCACACATACACATACACACACACAGATAAAAACTCACACATACACACACACAGATAAAAACTCACACATACACACACACACACAGATAAAAACTCACACACACACAGATAAAAACTCACACATACACACAGATAAAAACTCACACATACACACACACAGATAAAAACTCACACATACACACACACAGATAAAAACTCATACACACACACAGATAAAAACTCACACACACAGATAAAAACTCACACACACACACAGATAAAAACTCACACATACACACACACACAGATAAAAACTCACACATACACACACACACACAGATAAAAACTCACACACATACACACACACACAGATAAAAACTCACACATACACACACACACAGATAAAAACTCACACATACACACACACAGATAAAAACTCACACACACACACACACACACAGATAAAAACTCACACACACACACAAATACACACACACAGATAAAAACTCACACATACACATACACACACCCAGATAAAAACTCACACATACACACACACACACACAGATAAAAACTCACACATACACACACACACACACAGATAAAAACTCACACATACACATACACACACACAGATAAAAACTCACACATACACACACACACACACAGATAAAAACTCACACATACACACACACACACACACACACAGATAAAAACTCACACACACACACACACACACAGATAAAAACTCACACATACACACACACACACAGATAAAAACTCACACATACACACACACACACAGATAAAAACTCACACATATACACACACACACACAGATAAAAACTCACACATACACACACACACACAGATAAAAACTCACACATACACACACACACACAGATAAAAACTCACACATACACACACACACACACAGATAAAAACTCACACATACACACACACACACACACAGATAAAAACTCACACATACACACACACACACAGATAAAAACTCACACATACACACACACACAGATAAAAACTCACACACACACACACAGATAAAAACTCACACATACACACACACACAGATAAAAACTCACACATACACACACACAGATAAAAACTCACACATACACACACACACACACACAGATAAAAACTCACACATACACACACACACACAGATAAAAACTCACACATACACACACACACACAGATAAAAACTCACACATACACACACACACACACACAGATAAAAACTCACACATACACACACACACACACACAGATAAAAACTCACACATACACACACACACACACACAGATAAAAACTCACACATACACACACACACACACACAGATAAAAACTCACACATACACACACACACAGATAAAAACTCACACATACACACACACACACACACAGATAAAAACTCACACATACACACACACACACACACAGATAAAAACTCACACATACACACACACACAGATAAAAACTCACACATACACACACACACACAGATAAAAACTCACACATACACACACACACACAGATAAAAACTCACACATACACACACACACAGATAAAAACTCACACATACACACACACACAGATAAAAACTCACACATACACACATACACACACACAGATAAAAACTCACACATACACACACACACAGATAAAAACTCACACATACACACACACAGATAAAAACTCACACATACACACACACACACGCAGATAAAAACTCACACATACACACACACACACAGATAAAAACTCACACATACACACACACACACACACAGATAAAAACTCACACATACACACACACACACACAGATAAAAACTCACACATACACACACACACAGATAAAAACTCACACATACACACACACACACAGATAAAAACTCACACATACACACACACACACAGATAAAAACTCACACATACACACACACACACACACAGATAAAAACTCACACATACACACACACACACACAGATAAAAACTCACACATACACACACACACACAGATAAAAACTCACACATACACACACACACACAGATAAAAACTCACACATACACACACACACACAGATAAAAACTCACACACATACACAGATAAAAACTCACACATACACACACATACACAGATAAAAACTCTCTCACACACACACACACACACACACACAGATTCACACACACACACACACACACACACAGATAAAAACACACACATACACACACACACACACACAGATAAACACACACAGATAAAAACACACACATACACACACATACACAGATAAAAACTCACACATACACACACACACACACACAGATAAAAACTCACACATACACACACACACACACAGATAAAAACTCACACATACACACACACACACAGATAAAAACTCACACATACACACACACACACAGATAAAAACTCACACATACACACACACACAGATAAAAACTCACACATACACACACACACACAGATAAAAACTCACACATACACACACACACACAGATAAAAACTCACACACATACACACACACACAGATAAAAACTCACACATACACACACACACAGATAAAAACTCACACACATACACAGATAAAAACTCACACATACACACACATACACAGATAAAAACTCACACATACACACACACACAGATAAAAACTCACACATACACACACACACACAGATAAAAACTCACACACATACACAGATAAAAACTCACACATACACACACATACACAGATAAAAACTCTCTCACACACACACACACACACACAGATTCACACACACACACACACACACACAGATAAAAACACACACATACACACACACACACACACAGATAAACACACACAGATAAAAACACACACATACACACACACACAGATGAACACACAGACACACAGATAAAAACTCTCTCACACACACACACAGATTCACACACAAACACACACACACACACACACACAGATAAACACACACACAGATAAAGACTCACACACACACACACACATAAAAACTCACACACACACACACACACACAAACACAGATAAAAACTCACACACACACAAAAACTCACACACATACACAGATAAAAACTCACACACAAACACACACACAGATAAACACACACATACACAGATAAAAACTCACACACAAACACACACACACAGATAAACACACACACACACACATAAAAACTCTCAAACACACAAAAACTCACACACATACACAGATAAAAACTCACACACACAAACACACAAACACACACAGATAAACACACACACATAAAAACTCACACATACACACAGATGAACAGACACACACACAGATAAAAACTCACACATACACACAGATGAACACACACACACAGATAAAAACTCACAAACATACACACACACACACACACACATTCACAGATAAACCCCCACACACACACACATACACAGATAAAAACTCACACACACACACACACACATACACACACAGATAACTCCCCCCCCACACACACACATACACAGATAAAAATTCACACACACACACACATACACAGATACCCCCCACACACACACACAGATAAACACACACATACAGATAAAAACTCACACACACACACACACACACACACACAGATAAACACACACATACACAGATAAAAACTCACACACACACACACACACACATACACAGATAAACCCCCCTACACACACACATACACAGATAAAAACTCACACACACACACACATACACAGATACCCCCCCCACACACACACAGATAAAGACACACATACACAGATAAAAACTCACACACACGCACACACAAACTCACACACACACACAAACAAACACACACACAGATAAACACACACACACACAGACAGATAAACACACACATACACTGATAAAAAACCCACACACACACACACAAACACACACACACACAGATAAACACACACATACACAGATAAACCCCCCCCCCACACACAGATAAACACACACACACAGATAAAAACTTTCACACACACACACATACACAGATAAAAACTCACACACACACACACACACAGATAAACACACACATACAGATAAAAACTTTCATACACACACACACACACACACACACAGATAAAAACTCACACATACACACACACACAGATAAAAACTCACACATACACACACACACACACACACAGATAAAAACTCACACATACACACAGATGAACACACACATACACAGATAAAAACTCACACATACACACACACACAGATAAAAACTCACACATACACACACACACACACACACAGATAAAAACTCACATACACACACACACACAGATAAAAACTCACATACACACACACACACAGATAAAAACTCACACACACACAGATAAAAACTCACACATACACACACACACAGATAAAAACTCACACATACACACACACAGATAAAAACTCACACATACACACACACACACAGATAAAAACTCACACATACACACAGATGAACACATACACACACACACAGATAAAAACTCACACTTACACACACACACACAGATAAAAACTCACACATACACACACACACAGATAAAAACTCACACTTACACACACACACACAGATAAAAACTCACACATACACACAGATGAACACACACATACACACACACACACAGATAAAAACTCACACATACACACACACACCGATAAAAACTCACACATACACACACACACACAGATAAAAACTCACACATACACACAGATGAACACACACACACACAGATAAAAACTCACACATACACACACACACAGATAAAAACTCACACTTACACACACACACAGATAAAAACTCACACTTACACACACACACAGATAAAAACTCACACATACACACACACACACAGATAAAAACTCACACATACACACACACACATAAAAACTCACACATACACACACACACACACACACAGATAAAAACTCACACATACACACACACACACAGATAAAAACTCACACTTACACACACACACAGATAAAAACTCACACATACACACACACACACAGATAAAAACTCACACATACACACACACACATAAAAACTCACACATACACACACACACACACACACAGATAAAAACTCACACATACACACACACACACACACAGATAAAAACTCACACATACACACACACAGATAAAAACTCACACATACACACACACAGATAAAAACTCACACATACACACACACACACACAGATAAAAACTCACACATACACACACACACACACACAGATAAAAACTCACACATACACACACACACACACAGATAAAAACTCACACATACACACACACACAGATAAAAACTCACACACACACAGATAAAAACTCACACATACACACACACACACAGATAAAAACTCACACACACACACAGATAAAAACTCACACATACACACACACACACAGATAAAAACTCACACACATACACAGATAAAAACTCACACATACACACACACAGATAAAAACTCACACATACACACACACAGATAAAAACTCACACACACAGATAAAAACTCACACATACACACAGATAAAAACTCACACACACACAGATAAAAACTCACACACACACACAGATAAAAACTCACACACACACAGATAAAAACTCACACACACACAGATAAAAACTCACACATACACACAGATAAAAACTCACACACACACACAGATAAAAACTCACACATACACACACACAGATAAAAACTCACACACACACAGATAAAAACTCACACACACACACACAGATAAAAACTCACACATACACACACACACACAGATAAAAACTCACACACACACACAGATAAAAACTCACACATACACACACACAGATACACAGATAAACACACACACACACACAGAGATAAACACACTCACGCACATGCACACATGCACAAACACACATACACAGATAAAAACTCACACATACACACACACACACAGATAAACACACACACACACACACACACAGGGCTAAACACACACGCACATGCACACATGCACAAACACACACACACACAAACACACACACACACATACCACACACACACACCGCACACACAGAAACATACACACACACATACCACACATATACACACACACATGCACACACACACACACATCACACACAGAAACATATATACACACACATGCACACACACACAAACACACACAGACACACATACACAAATACACACACATACCACACACACAGATGAACACACACACACACACATACACAGATAAACACACACACAGAGATAAACACACACACACACACAGATAAACACACACACACATACACAGATAAATACAAACACACACACACACACATACACAGATAAACACACACACAGAGATAAGCACACACACACACACACAGATAAATACAAACACACACACACAGATGAACACACACACACACACAGATGAACACACACACACATACACAGATAAACACACACACAGAGATAAACACACACACACACATACACAGGTAAACACACATACACATACCACACACACAGACACACATAAACAAATGCACAAATACACACACACACACGCACAGAAACACACACATACTCACACCTACTCATACATACACACACACACACACTCATACATACACACACGAACAT
>NC_080713.1:32743698-32746198 GCF_019097595.1 Hemibagrus wyckioides
ACCAAGTGTCACTCTGTCTGTCTGTCTGACCATGTCTGTCTGTCTGTCTGTCTGTCAGTCTGACCCTCTGTCTCTCTGTCTGTCTGTCTGACCCTCTGTCTGTCTGTCAGTCTGACCCTCTGTCTGTCTGTCAGTCTGACCCTCTGTCTGTTTGACCCTCTGTCTGTCTGTCAGTCTGACCCTCTGTCTGTCTGTCTGTCTGTCTGTCTGTCTGTCTGTCAGTCTGACCCTCTGTCTGTCTGTCAGTCTGACCCTCTGTCTGTCTGTCTGTCTGTCTGTCAGTCTGACCCTCTGTCTGTCTGACCCTCTGTCTGTCTGTCTGTCTGTCTGTCTGACCCTCTGTCTGTCTGTCTGTCTGACCCTCTGTCTGTCTGTCAGTCTGACCCTCTGTCTGTCTGTCAGTCTGACCCTCTGTCTGTCTGACCCTCTGTCTGTCTGTCTGTCAGTCCGACCCTCTGTCTGTCTGTCTGTCTGTCTATCAGTCTCACTCTCTGTCTGTCTGTCTGTCTGTCTGTCTGACCCTCTGTCTGTCTGTCTGACTCTCTGTCTGTCTGTCTATCAGTCTGACCCCCTGTCTGTCTGTCTGTCAGTCTGACCCTCTGTCTGTCTGTCTATCAGTCTGACCCTCTGTCTGTCTGTCTGTCAGTCTGACCCTCTGTCTGTCTGTCTATCAGTCTGACCCTCTGTCTGTCTGTCTGACCCTCTGTCTGTCTGTCTCACTCCATCTCTGTCTGTCTGAGATAGATAGATAGATAGATAGATAGATAGATAGATAGATAGATAGATAGATATATAGATAGATAGATGTAAACAGTGTGAGTGAAGAGTGTATATATTTGTTATATATTGAAATTTGTTATAAAATGTTAATAAAGAGAGAAATGATCGTTATTTTCAGTGCTCAATAATTTCAGTGGTTTGGAGATGGAGCTATAATCTGGAGTGTGAGGAGTTGTTTGTTTCTCAGTGGTCAGTAAAGTCATGCTCGGCCGTGGAGAAACAGACTTGAGGGATGATTTATGAAAGTGATGTTATGAAAGTTTGGGGTTTGTGCTCAGTCTCCCACGCTGCACTCATTTACTGACCGCTCTTTTCAAAATGATTCAGTCTGTTTAAAGGTCAGTGTGTGGTTTTGTGGCTTTGTGTGTTTCAGCTTGTTTGTTTTGTAGCTCTTGTCCTGCTGGACATGAAGTGCACTACACAGTGGACATGGTCCCTTTACTGCCCGTCTCTGTGTCTGCTTTCAGACATCGACGAGTGTTCTTTCGCTGATATCTGTGTGAACGGCCACTGTCGAAATATCCCGGGGTTGTTCAGGTGTGTGTGTCAAATTGGCTATGAGCTGGACCAGAGCGGTGGAAACTGTACAGGTAAAACTCACACACACACACACACACACACACACACACACATACACAGCACCTTCAGTACCTGATGTTAAACACAAAGCTGAGAGGTTTTACTGGAGTTTCTGTATTCTCTCTGTATTGTATTGTGTTGTTAGTGTTTTCAGTAGTTGTGTTACTCCAGTGTGTTCACAGAGACACCGGATACACACTCTAACACACTGCTGAAGACTCTGTGACTCTGTTCCAGATGTAAACGAGTGTGCAGACCCCACCACGTGTATCAGCGGCTTCTGCGTGAACACTCCGGGGAGCTACATCTGTAACTGCCCCCCTGACTTCCAGCTCAATCCCACAGGAGTAGGCTGTGTGGGTGAGTGACCAGAGCTACACACACTGCGCTCACACACCGACAAGACAAGCTGAGTCTTACTCCTTTCATTTCTATTACAGAGACAAATCTTTACTCATGTTGCACATGAAACGTGTTTTATTATAGCATGTCCTAGTTCAGCTGAGTGACCGGGCCTCTACACATTATAATATATACTGGATAGGTACTGGTCACTGTACTGGTCACTGTACTGTTCACTGTACTGTTCACTGATAGGTACAGATTCTTTGTAGGAAATAGCAGGCTATAGGAAGCATGTGAAGGCATCATAAAAACAAAGGAGTCAAACCAGAAGCTAGTTTCCTGTCAGGTGATCAAGCCTGTAGCTGGCTGATTGAACACAGGTTCTGTCCCTTCACAAGGCGTTGGTACAGTCCACTGCTCTCACTGTTACTGACAATCTGGGATGCAGCATCCCATATGACCATATGCCATGATGTCATTGTGTAGCCGTCATCAATAGCTACTGGGAACACGCCCACTCACTCCTGTTTATTTTTCCTGTTTCAGACACTCGTTCTGGGAATTGCTATCTGGACATTCGTTTCCGTGGTGACGCCTCAGAGAGTTTGGACTGTTCCAATGAGATTGGTGTGGGGGTGTCCAAAGCCTCCTGCTGCTGCTCATTAGGACAGGGCTGGGGAAATCCATGTGAGGGCTGTCCACCACTTAACTCCAGTGAGTCTCACACACACACACACACACACACAGTCGCTTAATGGAAAAGATGTGTAACGAAGTGTGTTTGTTTCTTCACTCC
>NC_080713.1:32753698-32758698 GCF_019097595.1 Hemibagrus wyckioides
TGGACCATGTTAATGTTTAGTGTTAGAGACTGGATGGTGTTAGTGTTTAGTGTTAGAGACTGGACCGTGTTAGTGTTTAGTGTTAGAGACTGGATGGTGTTAGTGTTTATTGTTAGACTGGATGGTGTTAGTGTTTAGTGTTAGAGACTGGACCGTGTTAGTGTTTAATGTTAGAGACTGGATGGTGTTAGTGTTTAGTGTTAGAGACTGGATGGTGTTAGTGTTAGACTGGATGGTGTTAGTGTTTATTGTTAGAGACTGTACCGTGTTAGTGTTTAGTGTTAGACTGGATGGTGTTAGTGTTTAGTGTTAGAGACTGGATGGTGTTAGTGTTTATTGTTAGACTGGATGGTGTTAGTGTTTGGTGTTAGAGACTGGATCGTGTTAGTGTTAGAGACTGGACCATGTTAGTGTTTAGTGTTAGAGACTGGATGGTGTTAGTGTTTAGTGTTAGAGACTGGATGGTGTTAGTGTTTATTGTTAGAGACTGGATGGTGTTAGTGTTTAGTGTTAGAGACTGGACCATGTTAGTGTTTAGTGTTAGACTGGATGGTGTTAGTGTTTAGTGTTTGACTGGATGGTGTTAGTGTTTAGTGTTAGAGACTGGACCATGTTAGTGTTTAGTGTTAGAGACTGGATGGTGCTAGTGTTTAGTGTTAGAGACTGGATGGTGTTAGTGTTTAGTGTTAGAGACTGGATGGTGTTAGTGTTTAGTGTTAGACTGGACCGTGTTAGTGTTTAGTGTTAGAGACTGGATGGTGTTAGTGTTTAGTGTTAGAGACTGGATCGTGTTAGTGTTTAGTGTTAGAGACTGGACAATGTTAGTGTTTAGTGTTAGACTGGATGGTGCTAGTGTTTAGTGTTAGAGACTGGATGGTGTTAGTGTTTATTGTTAGAGACTGGACCGTGTTAGTGTTTAGTGTTAGAGACTGGACCGTGTTAGTGTTTAGTGTTAGAGACTGGATGGCGTTAGTGTTTAGTGTTAGAGACTGGATGGTGTTAGTGTTTAGTGTTAGAGACTGGATGGTGTTAGTGTTTATTGTTAGATACTGGATGGTGTTAGTGTTTAGTGTTAGAGACTGGACCATGTTAGTGTTTAGTGTTAGAGACTGGATGGTGTTAGTGTTTATTGTTAGACTGGATGGTGTTAGTGTTTATTGTTAGAGACTGGACCGTGTTAGTGTTTAGTGTTAGAGACTGGATGGTGTTAGTGTTTAGTGTTAGAGACTGGATGGTGTTAGTGTTTATTGTTAGAGACTGGATGGTGTTAGTGTTTAGTGTTAGAGACTGGACCGTGTTAGTGTTTAGTGTTAGAGACTGGATGGTGTTAGTGTTTAGTGTTAGACTGGACCGTATTAGTGTTTAGTGTTAGAGACTGGATCGTGTTAGTGTTTAGTGTTAGAGACTGGAGGGTGTTAGTGTTTAGTGTTAGAGACTGGACCGTGTTAGTGTTTAGTGTTAGAGACTGGACCATGTTAGTCTTTAGTGTTAGAGACTGGATGGTGTTAGTGTTTAGTGTTAGAGACTGGATGGTGTTAGTGTTTAGTGTTAGAGACTGGACCGTGTTAGTGTTTAGTGTTAGAGACTGGATGGTGTTAGTGTTTAGTGTTAGAGACTGGATGGTGTTAGTGTTTAGTGTTAGACTGGATGGTGTTAGTGTTTATTGTTAGAGACTGTACCGTGTTAGTGTTTAGTGTTAGACTGGATGGTGTTAGTGTTTAGTGTTAGAGACTGGACCATGTTAGTATTTAGTGTTAGAGACTGGATGGTGTTAGTGTTTATTGTTAGACTGGATGGTGTTAGTGTTTGGTGTTAGAGACTGGATGGTGTTAGTGTTTAGTGTTAGAGACTGGATGGTGTTAGTGTTTAGTGTTAGAGACTGGATGGTGTTAGTGTTTAGTGTTAGAGACTGGATGGTGTTAGTGTTTAGTGTTAGAGACTGGACAGTGTTAGTGTTTAATGTTAGAGACTGGATGGTGTTAGTGTTTAGTGTTAGAGACTGGATCGTGTTCGTGTTTAGTGTTAGAGACTGGACAATGTTAGTGTTTAGTGTTAGAGACTAGATGGTGTTAGTGTTTAGTGTTAGAGACTGGACCGTGTTAGTGTTTAGTGTTAGAGACTGGATGGTGTTAGTGTTTAGTGTTAGAGACTGGATGGTGTTAGTGTTTAGTGTTAGAGACTGGATGGTGTTAGTGTTTAGTGTTAGAGACTGGACCATGTTAGTGTTTAGTGTTAGAGACTGGACCGTGTTAGTGTTTAGTGTTAGAGACTGGATGGTGTTAGTGTTTATTGTTAGAGACTGGATGGTGTTAGTGTTTAGTGTTAGAGACTTGACCGTGTTAGTGTTTATTGTTAGAGACTGGACTGTGTTAGTGTTTAGTGTTAGAGACTGGATGGTGTTAGTGTTTAGTGTTAGAGACTGGATGGTGTTAGTGTTTAGTGTTAGAGACTGGATGGTGTTAGTGTTTAGTGTTAGACTGGATGGTGTTAGTGTTTAGTGTTAGAGACTGGATGGTGTTAGTGTTTAGTGTTAGAGACTGGACCATGTTAGTGTTTAGTGTTAGAGACTGGATGGTGTTAGTGTTTATTGTTAGACTGGATGGTGCTAGTGTTTAGTGTTAGAGACTGGATGGTGTTAGTGTTTATTGTTAGAGACTGGACCGTGTTAGTGTTTAGTGTTAGAGACTGGATGGTGTTAGTGTTTATTGTTAGAGACTGGATGGTGTTAGTGTTTAGTGTTAGAGACTGGACCGTGTTAGTGTTTAGTGTTAGAGACTGGATGGTGTTAGTGTTTATTGTTAGACCTGATGGTGTTAGTGTTTAGTGTTAGAGACTGGACCGTGTTAGTGTTTAGTGTTAGAGACTGGATGGTGTTAGTGTTTAGTGTTAGAGACTGGATGGTGTTAGTGTTTATTGTTAGAGACTGGATGGTGTTAGTGTTTAGTGTTAGAGACTGGACCGTGTTAGTGTTTAGTGTTAGAGACTGGATGGTGTTAGTGTTTATTGTTAGAGACTGGATGGTGTTAGTGTTTAGTGTTAGAGACTGGACCGTGTTAGTGTTTAGTGTTAGAGACTGGATGGTGTTAGTGTTTATTGTTAGACTGGATGGTGTTAGTGTTTAGTGTTAGAGACTGGACCGTGTTAGTGTTTAATGTTAGAGACTGGATGGTGTTAGTGTTTAGTGTTAGAGACTGGATGGTGTTAGTGTTAGACTGGATGGTGTTAGTGTTTATTGTTAGAGACTGTACCGTGTTAGTGTTTAGTGTTAGACTGGATGGTGTTAGTGTTTAGTGTTAGAGACTGGATGGTGTTAGTGTTTATTGTTAGACTGGATGGTGTTAGTGTTTAGTGTTAGAGACTGGATGGTGTTAGTGTTTAGTGTTAGAGACTGGATGGTGTTAGTGTTTAGTGTTAGAGACTGGATGGTGCTAGTGTTTATTGTTAGACTGGATGGTGTTAGTGTTTGGTGTTAGAGACTGGATGGTGTTAGTGTTTAGTGTTAGAGACTGGACCGTGTTAGTGTTTAGTGTTAGACTGGATGGTGTTAGTGTTTAGTGTTAGAGACTGGATGGTGTTAGTGTTTAGTGTTAGACTGGATGGTGTTAGTGTTTAGTGTTAGAGACTGGATGGTGTTAGTGTTTGGTGTTAGAGACTGGATGGTGTTAGTGTTTGGTGTTAGAGACTGGATGGTGTTAGTGTTTATTGTTAGACTGGATGGTGTTAGTGTTTAGTGTTAGAGACTGGACCGTGTTAGTGTTTAATGTTAGAGACTGGATGGTGTTAGTGTTTAGTGTTAGAGACTGGATGGTGTTAGTGTTTATTGTTAGAGACTGGACCGTGTTAGTGTTTAGTGTTAGAGACTGGATGGTGTTAGTGTTTATTGTTAGACTGGATGGTGTTAGTGTTTAGTGTTAGAGACTGGACCGTGTTAGTGTTTAATGTTAGAGACTGGATGGTGTTAGTGTTTAGTGTTAGAGACTGGATGGTGTTAGTGTTAGACTGGATGGTGTTAGTGTTTATTGTTAGAGACTGTACCGTGTTAGTGTTTAGTGTTAGACTGGATGGTGTTAGTGTTTAGTGTTAGAGACTGGATGGTGTTAGTGTTTATTGTTAGACTGGATGGTGTTAGTGTTTAGTGTTAGAGACTGGATGGTGTTAGTGTTTAGTGTTAGAGACTGGATGGTGTTAGTGTTTAGTGTTAGAGACTGGATGGTGCTAGTGTTTATTGTTAGACTGGATGGTGTTAGTGTTTGGTGTTAGAGACTGGATGGTGTTAGTGTTTAGTGTTAGAGACTGGACCGTGTTAGTGTTTAGTGTTAGACTGGATGGTGTTAGTGTTTAGTGTTAGAGACTGGATGGTGTTAGTGTTTAGTGTTAGACTGGATGGTGTTAGTGTTTAGTGTTAGAGACTGGATGGTGTTAGTGTTTGGTGTTAGAGACTGGATGGTGTTAGTGTTTGGTGTTAGAGACTGGATGGTGTTAGTGTTTATTGTTAGACTGGATGGTGTTAGTGTTTAGTGTTAGAGACTGGACTGTGTTAGTGTTTAGTGTTAGAGACTGTACCATGTTAGTGTTTAGTGTTAGACTGGATGGTGTTAGTGTTTAGTGTTAGACTGGATGGTGTTAGTGTTTAGTGTTAGAGACTGGATGGTGTTAGTGTTTGGTGTTAGAGACTGGATGGTGTTAGTGTTTATTGTTAGACTGGATGGTGTTAGTGTTTAGTGTTAGAGACTGGACCGTGTTAGTGTTTAGTGTTAGAGACTGGATGGTGTTAGTGTTTATTGTTAGAGACTGGACCGTGTTAGTGTTTAGTTTTAGAGACTGGATGGTGTTAGTGTTTAGTGTTAGAGACTGTACCATGTTAGTGTTTAGTGTTAGAGACTGGATGGTGTTAGTGTTTGGTGTTAGAGACTGGATGGTGTTAGTGTTTATTGTTAGACTGGATGGTGTTAGTGTTTAGTGTTAGAGACTGGACCGTGTTAGTGTTTAGTGTTAGACTG
>NC_080713.1:32763698-32771198 GCF_019097595.1 Hemibagrus wyckioides
CACAGACACACACACACACAGACACACACCCACACACACAGACACACACACAGACACACACCCACACACACAGACTCACACACACACACACAGACACACCCACACACACAGACACACACACACAGACACACACCCACACACACACAGAAACAAACACACACACACAGACGCACAGACACACATACAGACAAATGTTATCTTATACAAAAGCAGAGAAATAAAGACTTGAAGGCTGTGGAAAAGTACGGAACGTGTGAAGTGGAAAAAAGAGTGCTATGGAAACAGAGAAAAACTCAAAAGAAACACATCCAAGACTTCAGAAAGGACAGCTGTGTTTATACTGAGCACTGACACTGAAGAGAGGGCAGTCACAAAATATGGCTGCAGGTCAGGGTGAAGTCCAGACCAGCAGGAAGTCCAGAACACCATGAAGCAGAAATCATGAAGCATAGGCTGAACAGAAGGATGTGCTGAGGGTCACTGACTTCAGAATGAGTTTGTGAAGACCAACATCACAAACCAGACAACAACAACAACACAATACGTATTCTCTCTCTCTCTCTCTCTCTCTCTCTCTCTCTTACACACACACACACACACACACACACACAGTGGTGGGATCGATGTGATTGTGTCTTTCTGTTTTAGATGAGTTTGCAATTCTGTGTGGCAGCGAGAGGCCGGGATACCAAATCGATATCTACACTGGACAAGTGATCGGTAACACACACACACACACACACACACACAGATTCACAGATTTTGTGTCAGAGTGATCTGATCTGTGTATGTCTGTGTTTAGATATTGATGAGTGCCATGAGATCCCCGGAGTGTGTGAGAATGGAGTGTGTATCAACCTGATCGGCAGTTTCAGGTGTGAATGTCCAATGGGCTTTGTGTACAACGACAAACTGCTCATCTGTGAAGGTTAGTGTGTGTGTGTGTGTGTGTGAGTAAGTTTGTGTGTGTGTGAGTGAGTGAGTGTGTTTGTGTTTGTGTGAGTGTGTGTGTAAGTGTGTGACTGTGTGTGTGTGTGTGTGTGTGTGAGTGTGTGTGTGTGTGTGAGTGAGTGTGTGTGTGTGTGTGACTGAGTGTGAGTGTGTGTGTGTGTGTGTGTGTGTGTGTGTAATACATCTCTTATCTCTCTTACAGATATTGATGAGTGTCAGAATGGACCTGTGTGTCAGCAGAATGCAAGGTGTTTGAATCTTGCAGGCAGCTATCGCTGCGAGTGTGAGCAAGGATACAGACTCACCCCCACTGGACTGTGTCTAGGTCAGTGTGTGTGTGTGTGTGTGTGTGTGGACAGAATCGTCCATAAAAGAAAGAAAGAAAGAAAGAAAGAAAGAAGGAAAAGATGATGATGATGATGATGATGATGATGATGATGGTGGTGATGATGGTGGTGATGGTGGTAATAGTGATGGTGATGATGATGATGGTGATGATGATGATGGTGGTGATGATGATGATGGTGGTGATGGTGATGATGGTGGTGATGATGATGATGGTGATGATGGTGGTGATGGTGATGGTGGTGGTGATGATGGTGATGATGATGGTGGTGATTATGGTGGAGGTAATGGTGATGGTGATGGTGATGATGATGATGATGATGATGATGGTGGTGATGGTGATGATGGTGGTGATGGTGATGATGGTGATAATAGTGGTGGTGATGATGGTGATGATGATGGTGATGGTGATGATGGTGGTGATGATGGTGGTGATGGTGGTGATGGTGGTGATGATGGTGATAATAGTGGTGGTGATGATGGTGGTGATGATGGTGGTGGTGATGGTGGTGATGATGGTGGTGATGATGGTGGTGATGATGGTGGTGATGATGGTGATAATAGTGGTGGTGATGATGGTGGTGATGATGGTGGTGGTGATGGTGGTGATGATGGTGGTGATGATGGTGATAATAGTGGTGGTGATGGTGTGGTGATGGTGGTGATGATGGTGGTGATGATGGTGATAATAGTGGTGGTGATGATGGTGATGATGATGATGGTGATGATGATGAGGATGGTGATGATGGTGATGACGATGATGGTGATGGTGGTGATGATAGTGGTGGTGATGATGGTGATGATGATGATGGTGATGATGATGATGGTGATGATGGTGATGATGATGATGGTGGTGATGATGGTGATGATGATGGTGATAATGATTCAAGAGATTCAAGATTCAAGAGTCTTTATTGTCATTTCAACCACATATATCTGATGCAGTACAGAGTGAAATGAAACAACGTTTCTCCAGGACCTGGAGCTACAGAAACATACAACAACAAAGAGTTCAACACAAAACACCACAGAGCTAGGACAGAAGATTGTCTTAGCCACGTAAAGTGCACAGTGTGCAGCTAGGTGCAAACAGAGCATAGACAAGACAGTGCAAAAGACAATAAATACAAGAAAAACAACACAAAAAGAACACAGGACACTTAGCGCCGAAAAGAAAGAAAAGAACATGTGTAATGGAATGTAAGTGAAATAAAATAAGATAAAATGAAATGATGTAAAAAAAGTATTGTGCAGAAATATTGTACAAAAATACACAGCAGCGGTTGAGGTAGTGCAAATAGAATAAACATAAATATAACTATAGCAGCAGATGACAGGTAGAGGTAGTGCAGTAAGTAATGAACAATATAAATTATGTGTGTGTGTGTGTGTGTGCCTGTGTGCCTCCACACAGTCAAGAGAGAGTGTGTGTGTATCTGTGTGTGACAGAGACAGAGAGTTGATATACAGTTCAGTCCTGAGTGAGTGTGTGTGTGTGTGTGTGTGAGAGTGTAGAACAGTTCAGTCCTGGATGTTGAGGAGCCTGATGGCTTGAGGAAAGAAACTGTTACACAGTCTGGTTGTGAGGCCCGAATGCTCCGGTACCTCTTTCCAGATGGCAGGAGGGTGAAGAGTGTGTGTGAGGGGTGTGTAAGAGTGTGTGTGAGGGGTGTGTGGAGTGTGTAAGAGTGTGTGTGAGGGGTGTGTAAGAGTGTGTGTGAGGGGTGTGTGGGGTGTGTAAGAGTGTGTGTGTGGGGTGTGTGGGGTGTGTAAGAGTGTGTGTGAGGGGTGTGTGGGGTGTGTAAGAGTGTGTGTGAGGGGTGTGTGGGGTGTGTAAGAGTGTGTGTGAGGGGTGTGTGGGGTGTGTAAGAGTGTGTGTGTGGGGTGTGTGTCTGTCCTCACTATCCCCTGAAGGGTCTTGTGATCTGAGACGGTCCAGTTCCCAAACCAGGCAGTGATGCAGCTGCTCAGGACGCTCTCCATAGTCCCTCTGTAGAACACAGTCAGGATGGGGGAGGGAGATGGGCTTTCCTCAGCCTCCTCAGGAAGTAGAGATGCTGCTGGGCTTTCTTGGTGATGGAGCTGGTGTTGAGTGACCAGGTGAAGTTCTCCGCCAGATGGACACCAAGGAATTTGGTGCTCTTGACGATCTCCACAGAGGATCCATCGATGGACAGCGGAGAATGGTCACTTTGTGCTCTCCTGAAGTCAACAACCATCTCTTTAGTCTTGTCGACGTTCAGGGAGAGGTTGTTGGCTCTGCACCAGGCTGTTAGATGTTGCACCTCCTCTCTGTATGCTGACTCGTCATTCTTGCTGATGAGACCCACCACGGTCGTGTCATCGGAGAACTTGACGATGTGGTTGGAGCTGTGCATTGCTGCACAGTTGTGAGTCAGCAGTGTGACCAGCAGTGGACTGAGCACACAGCCCTGAGGAGCTCCAGTGCTCAGTGTGGTGGTGCTGGAGATACTGCTCCCGATCCGGACTGACTGAGGTCTCCCAGTCAGGAAATCCAGGATCCAGTTGCAGAGAGAGGGGTTCAGGCCCAGGAGAATCAGCTTCTCAATCAGCTGCTGAGGGATGATTGTGTTGAATGCTGAACTGAAGTCTATGAACAGCATTCGAACGTAGGAGTCCTTACAGTCCAGGTGTGTGAGGGCCAGATGGAGGTTTGTGGTGATGGCATCGTCCGTGGAGCGTTTAGGATGATACGCAAACTGCAAGGGGTCCAGCAAGGGTGGTAGCTGTGACTTGATGTGCCTCATGACGAGCCTCTCGAAGCATTTCATCATGATTGGTGTGAGTGCGACGGGATGATAGTCATTGAGGCAGGAAACTGTAGACTTCTTAGGCACAGGGACGATGATCGTTGTCTTGAGGCACGTTGGAATGAAGGAGCTGCTCAGCGAGATGTTGAAGATGTCAGTGAAGACATCTGCTAGCTGCTCTGCACACTCCCTGAGAACTCTGCCAGGAATGTTGTCTGGTCCAGCAGACTTCCGTGGGTTAACTCTGCATAGAGTTCTCTTCACGTCAGCCATGGTGAGACAGAGCACTGGGTCATTAGGAGGAGGGATGGTCTTCCTCACTGTTGTGTTGTTCTGTGCCTCAAACCGAGCGTAGAAGTCGTTCAGCGCGTCTGGAAGGGAGGCATCACTGTCACAGGCAGGTGAAGTTGTCCTGTAGTTGGTGATCACCTGGATGCTCTGCCACATGCACCTGGAGTCTCTGCTGTACTGGAAGTGACCGTGGATTCTCTGGGCGTGTGATGGTGATGATGGTGGTGATGATGGTGGTGATGGTGGTGATGGTGGTGATGATGATGGTGATGAAAGTGATGATGATGGTGATGATGGTGGTGATGATGGTGATGAAAGTGATGATGGTGGTGGTGGTGATGATGGTGATGATGGTGGTGGTGATGATGATGGTGATGATGATGGTGGTGATGATGATGGTGATGGTGGTGGTGATGATGGTGATGATGGTGATGGTGGTGGTGGTGGTGGTGGTGATAATGATGGTGGTGATGGTGGTGGTGATGATGGTGGTGATGGTGGTGGTGATGATGATGGTGGTGATGGTGGTGGTGATGATGGTGGTGATGATGGTGATGGTGGTGATGGTGGTGATGATGATGGTGATGATGGTGGTGATGATGATGGTGATGATGGTGGTGATGGTGGTGATGATGGTGGTGATGATGATGGTGATGGTGGTGATGATGGTGGTGATGATGGTGGTGATGATGGTGATGATGGTGGTGATGATGATGGTGATGGTGGTGATGATGGTGGTGATGGTGGTGATGATGGTGATGGTGGTGATGATGATGGTGATGATGGTGGTGATGGTGGTGATGATGATGGTGATGATGATGGTGATGATGGTGATGGTGGTGATGATGGTGGTGATGATGGTGGTGATGATGGTGATGATGATGGGGAAATTCCTTTGCCATGTTACAGTTGCTCTAATGAAAATAAAAATATAAAACATGAAAATGAAATATAAAAGAAAAAGAAAGAAATATATACACTGTTAAAAAAACTAAAAACTGTAAAAAAAAAAAAAAAAAAGAATAAATAAATTAAAATTCTGTAGAAATACTACACAAATACTGTAGAAATACTACACAAATTCTGTACAAATACTACACAAATACTGTAGAAATAGTACACAAATTCTGTACAAATACTACACAAATATTGTAGAAATACTACACAAATACTGTAGAAATATTACACTAATTCTGTAGAAATACTACACAAATACTGTAGAAATACTACACAAATTCTGTACAAATACTACACAAATACTGTAGAAATACTACACAAATTCTGTACAAATACTACACAAATACTGTAGAAATAGTACACAAATTCTGTACAAATACTACACAAATACTGTAGAAATACTACACAAATTCTGTACAAATACTACACAAATATTGTAGAAATATTACACAAATACTGTAGAAATAGTACACAAATTCTGTACAAATACTACACAAATACTGTGGAAATAGTACACAAATTCTGTAGAAATACTACACAAATACTGTAGAAATACTACACAAATTCTGTACAAATACTACACAAATATTGTAGAAATACTACACAAATACTGTAGAAATACTACACAAATTCTGTAGAAATACTACACAAATACTGTAGAAATACTACACAAATATTGTAGAAATATTACACAAATTCTGTAGAAATACTACACAAATTCTGTAGAAATACTACACAAATACTGTAGAAATACTACACAAATATTGTAGAAATACTACACAAATACTGTAGAAATACTACACAAATTCTGTACAAATACTACACAAATATTGTAGAAATACTACACAAATACTGTAGAAATACTACACAAATTCTGTAGAAATACTACACAAATACTGTAGAAATACTACACAAATTCTGTAGAAATACTACACAAATTCTGTAGAAATACTACACAAATATTGTAGAAATACTACACAAATATTGTAGAAATACTACACAAATTCTGTAGAAATACTACACAAATTCTGTAGAAATACTACACAAATATTGTAGAAATACTACACAAATATTGTAGAAATACTACACAAATACTGTAGAAATATTACACAAATTCTGTAGAAATACTACACAAATTCTGTAGAAATACTACACAAATATTGTAGAAATACTACACAAATACTGTAGAAATATTACACAAATTCTGTAGAAATACTACACAAATACTATAGAAATACTAGTGTAGAGCTGTAATATTGTACATAAGGATTGTAATTAGGTGATAATGGTACAGTTGTTTGTACATTATTAGATAAAATGGTGAAATAGTAATGTGCATGGAACTATAGGCCTATAATTCCTAAAGTACTACTGCACATGAAATTGTACAAAAGAAAATGTCCAACACTTTAAGGGAGGAATTGTTCGGTTTTATTGCCACAGGGATGAAAGATTTCCTAAAGCGCTCAGTGCTACACTTAGCAGTGATCAGTCTCTGGCTGAATGTGCTCTTCTGATCAACCACAACACTGTGTAGTGGAGGAGAAGGGTTGTCCAGGATTGAATGGAGTTTGATGGAGGATGATGGTGGTGATGATGGTGGTAATAGTGATGATGATGATGGTGGTGATGATGGTGGTAATAGTGATGATGATGATGGTGGTGATGATGGTGGTAATAGTGATGGTGGTGATGGTGGTGATGATGGTGATGATGATGGTGATGATGGTGGTGATGATGGTGATGATGATGATGGTGATGATGGTGGTGATGATGGTGATAATGGTGATGATGGTGATGATGATGATGGTGATGATGGTGGTGATGATGGTGATGATGGTGGTGATGGTGGTGATGGTGATGATGGTGGTGATGGTGATGATGGTGGTGATGGTGATGATAATGGTGATGGTGGTGATGGTGGTGATGGTGGTGATGGTGATGATGGTGATGATGGTAATGGTTATGATGGTGGTGGTGATGGTGATGATGGTGATGATAATGGTGATGATGGTGATGATGGTAATGGTGATGATGGTGGTGATGGTGATGATGGTGATGATGATGGTGATGGTGGTGATGGTGGTGATGGTGATGATGGTGATGATGGTAATGGTTATGATGGTGGTGGTGATGGTGATGATGATGGTGATGGTGATGATGATAATGGTGATGATGGTGGTGG
>NC_080713.1:32773698-32786198 GCF_019097595.1 Hemibagrus wyckioides
ACACACTCCACACACAACACACACAACACACTCCACACACAACACACTCCACACACAACACACAACACACAACACACACAACACACTCCACACACAACACACTCCACACACAACACACAACACACTCAACACACTCCACACACAACACACTCCACACACAACACACAACACACTCCACACACAACACACTCCACACACAACACACAACACACACAACACACAACACACTCAACACACAACACACTCCACCCACAACACACTCCACCCACAACACACTCCACACACAACACACAACACACAACACACTCAACACACAACACACTCAACACACAACACAAAACACACAACACACTCCACACACAACACACAACACACTCCACACACAACACACAACACACTCCACACACAACACACTCCACACACAACACACAACACACTCAACACACAACACAAAACACACAACACACACAACACACAACACACACAACACACTCCACCCACAACACACTCCATACACAACACACACACCACACTCCACACACAACACACTCCACACACAACACACAACACACACAACACACAACACACTCCACCCACAACACACAACACACACAACACACTCCACACACAACACACTCCACACACAACACACACTCCACACACAACACACTCCACACACAACACACAACACACTCAACACACGACACACTCAACACACGACACACTCCACACACAACACACTCCACACACAACACACTCCACACACAACACACTCCACCCACAACACACAACACACAACACACACAACACACTCCACCCACAACACACTCTACACACAACACACACACAACACTCCACACACAACACACTCCACACACAACACACAACACACTCCACACACAACACACACAACACACTCCACCCACAACACACTCCACACACAACACACACACCACACTCCACACACAACACACTCCACACACAACACACTCCACACACAACACAAAACACACAACACACAACACACACAACACACTCCACCCACAACACACTCCACACACAACACACACACCACACTCCACACACAACACACTCCACACACAACACACTCCACACACAACACAAAACACACAACACACAACACACACAACACACTCCACCCACAACACACTCCACACACAACACACACACCACACTCCACACACAACACACTCCACACACAACACACAACACACTCAACACACGACACACTCCACACACAACACACTCCACACACAACACACAACACACACAACACACTCCACCCACAACACACTCCACACACAACACACACACCACACTCCACACACTCCACACACAACACACTCCACACACAACACACAACACACAACACACTCCACACACAACACACTCCACACACAACACACCACACTCCAACCACAACACAACACACTCCACACAAAACACACTCCACACACAACACACTCCACACTCCACACACAACACACTCCACACACAACACACTCCACACACAACACACACAGCACACTCCACACACAACACAACACACACAACACACACAACACACAACACACTCCACACACAACACACACACCACACTCCACACACAACACACTCCACACACAACACACTCAACACACAACACACTCCACACACAACACACAACACACTCAACACACGACACACTCCACACACAACACACTCCACACACAACACACAACACACACAACACACTCCACCCACAACACACTCCACACACAACACACACACCACACTCCACACACAACACACTCCACACACAACACACAACACACAACACACACTCCACACACAACACACTCCACACACAACACACTCCACACACAACACACCACACTCCAACCACAACACAACACACTCCACACACAACACACTCCACACACAACACACTCCACACTCCACACACAACACACTCCACACACAACACACAACACACTCCACACACAACACACACAGCACACTCCACACACAACACAACACACACAACACACTCCACACACAACACACTCCACACACAACACACTCCACACACACTCCACACACAACACACTCCACACACAACACAACACACTCCACACACAACACACTCCACACACAACACAACACACTCTACACACAACACACTCCACACACAACACAACACACTCCACACACATACACACACCCCCAACACACAACACACACACAACACAACACACACACCACACTCCACACACAACACACTCCACACACAACACACAACACACTCCACACACAACACACACAACACACACACAACACAACACACACACCACACTCCACACACAACACACTCCACACACAACACACACAACACACAACACACACACAACACACACCACACTCCACACACAACACACTCCACACACAACACACTCCACACTCCACACACAACACACTCCACACTCCACACACAACACACAACACACTCCACACACAACACACTCCACACACAACACACAACACACACAACACACTCCACACACAACACACAACACACAACACACTCCACACACAACACACTCCACACACAACACACAACACACTCCACACACAACACACTCCACACACAACACACAACACACACACCACACTCCACACACAACACACAATACACAACACACAACACACACACAACACACAACACACAACACACACAACACACAACACAACACACACCACACTCCACACACTCCACACTCCACACACAACACACTCCACACACAACACACAACACACAACACACAACACACACAACACACTCCACCCACAACACACTCCACACTCCACACACAACACACTCCACACTCCACACACAACACACAACACACAACACACTCCACACACAACACACAACACACAACACACTCCACACACAACACACTCCACACTCCACACACAACACACAACACACAACACACACAACACACTCCACACACAACACACTCCACACTCCTCACACAACACACACAACACACTCCACACACAACACACACACAACACAACACACACCACACTCCACACACAACACACTCCACACACAACACACTCCACACACAACACACTCCACACACAACACACAACACACTCCACACACAACACACTCCACACACAACACACACACCACACTCCACACACAACACACAACACACACAACACACAACACACACACAACACACAACACACTCCACACACAACACACACACCACACTCCACACACAACACACAACACACTCTACACACAACACACAACACAGTCCACACACAACACACTCCACACACAACACACACAACACACTCCACACACAACACACACAACACACAACACACACAACACCCAACACACACACCACACTCCACACACAACACACTCCACACACAACACACTCCAAACTCCACACACAACACACACAACACACAACACACACAACACACAACACACAACACACACAACACACAACACACTCCACACACAACACACTCCACACACAACACACAACACACTCCACACACAACACACTCCACACACAACACACAACACACTCCACACACCACACTCCACACACAACACACTCCACACACAACACACACACCACACTCCACACACAACACACAACACACACAACACACACACAACACAACACACACAACACACAACACACACAACACACTCCACACACAACACACAACACACACACAACACAACACACACACCACACTCCACACACAACACACACAACAAACTCCACACACAACACACTCCACACACAACACACAACACACTCCACACACAACACACAACACACACACAACACAACACACACACCACACTCCACACACAACACACAACACACTCCACACACAACACACTCCACACACAACACACAACACACTCCACACACAACACACAACACACTCCACACACAACACACTCCACACACAACACACAACACACTCCACACACAACACACTCCACACACAACACACAACACACTCCACACACAACACACTCCACACACAACACACACACAACACAACTCACTCCACACACAACACACTCCACACACAACACACACACCACACACAACACACAACACACTCCACACACAACACACTCCACACACAACACAACACACTCCACACACAACACACTCCACACACAACACACTCCACACACAACACAACACACACACCACACTCCACACACAACACACTCCACACACAACACAACAAACTCCACACACAACACAACACACTCCACACAACACACTCCACACACACCACACCACACTCCACACACAACACAACACAATCCACACAACACACTCCACACACAACACAACACACTCCACACAACACACTCCACACACAACACAACACACTCCACACACAACACAACAAACTCCACACACAACACAACACACTCCACACAACACACTCCACACACACCACACCACACTCCACACACAACACAACACAATCCACACAACACACTCCACACACAACACACCACACTCCAACCACAACACAACACACTCCACACACAACACACTCCACACACAAAACAACACACTCCACACACAACACATCACACTCCACACACAACACACTCCACACACAACACACTCCACACACAACACAACACACTCCACACCACACTCCACACACAACACACTCCACACACAACACAACACACTCCACACCACACTCCACACACAACACACTCCACACACAACACACTCCACACACAACACAACACACTCCACACACAACACACTCCACACACAACACAACACACTCCACACCACACTCCACACACAACACACTCCACACACAAAACAACACACTCCACACACAACACAACACACTCCACACACAACACACTCCACACACAACACAACACACTCCACACACAACACACTCCACACACAACACAACACACTCCACACACAACACACTCCACACACAACACAACACACTCCACACACAACACACTCCACACACAACACAACACACTCCACACACAACACACTCCACACACAACACAACACACTCCACACCACACTCCACACACAACACAACACACAACACACTCCACACACAACACACTCCACACACAACACACAACACACACACAACACAACACACACACCACACTCCACACACAACACACTCCACACACAACACACAACACACTCCACACACAACACACTCCACACACAACACACAACACACTCCACACACAACACACTCCACACACAACACACACCACACTCCACACACAACACACAACACACACAACACACAACACACTCCACACACAACACACAACACACACACAACACAACACACTCCACACACAACACACACACAACACAACACACACACCACACTCCACACACACCACACTCCACACACAACACACTCCACACACAACACACTCCACACACAACACACTCCACACACAACACAACACACTCCACACACAACACAACACACTCCACACACAACACAACAAACTCCACACACAACACAACAAACTCCACACACAACACAACACACTCCACACAACACACTCCACACACAACACAACACAATCCACACAACACACTCCACACACAACACACCACACTCCAACCACAACACAACACACTCCACACACAACACACTCCACACACAACACACTCCACACACAAAACAACACACTCCACACACAACACATCACACTCCACACACAACACAACACACTCCACACCACACTCCAAACACAACACACTCCTCACACAACACACTCCACACACAACACACTCCACACACAACACACTCCACACACAACACAACACACTCCACACACAGCACACTCCACACACAACACAACACACTCCACACACAACACAACACACTCCACACACAACACACTCCACACACAACACAACACACTCCACACACAACACACTCCACACACAACACAACACACAACACACTCCACACACAACACAACACACTCCACACACAACACACTCCACACACAACACACCACACTCCAACCACAACACAACACACTCCACACACAACACACAACACACACAACACACACACAACACAACACACACACCACACTCCACACACAACACACTCCACACACAACACACAACACACTCCACACACAACACACTCCACACACAACACACAACACACTCCACACACAACACACTCCACACACAACACACAACACACACAACACACTCCACACACAACACACTCCACACACAACACACACCACACTCCACACACAACACACTCCACACACAACACACAACACACTCCACACACAACACACTCCACACTCCACACACAACACACACTCAACACAACACACACACCACACTCCACACACAACACAACACACACAAAACACAACACACTCCACACACAACACACTCCACACACAACACACTCCACACACTCAACACAACACATACACCACACTCCACACACAACACACAACACAACACACACAACACACAACACACTCCACACACAACACACTTCACACACAACACACAACACACAACACAACACACACACCACACTCCACACACAACACACTCCACACACAACACACACAACAAACTCCACAACACACCACACTCCACATACAACACAACACACTCCACACACAACACAACAAACTCCACACACAACACAACACACTCCACACAACACACTCCACACACAACACACCACACTCCAACCACAACACAACACACTCCACACACAACACACTCCACACACAAAACAACACACTCCACACACAACACATCACACTCCACACACAACACAACACACTCCACACACAACACACTCCACACACAACACAACACACTCCACACCACACTCCACACACAACACAACACACTCCTCACACAACACACTCCACACACAACACACTCCACACACAACACAACACACTCCACACACAACACACTCCACACACAAAACAACACACTCCACACACAACACAACACACTCCACACACAACACACTCCACACACAACACAACACACTCCACACACAACACACTCCACACACAACACAACACACTCCACACCACACTCCACACACAACACAACACAACACACAACACACTCCACACACAACACAACACACTCCACACACAACACACTCCACACACAACACACCACACTCCAACCACAACACAACACACTCCACACACAACACACAACACACAACACACTCCACACACAACACACAACACACTCCACACACAACACACTCCACACTCCACACACAACACACTCCACACACAACACACTCCACACACAACACACACAACACACTCCACACACAACACACAACACACTCCACACACAACACACAACACACTCCACACACAACACACTCCACACACAACACACAACACACACACAACACACTCCACACACAACACACTCCACACACAACACACACCCCACACACACACCATACTACACACACAACACACAACACACAACACACTCCACACACAACACACTCCACACACAACACACAACACACACACAACACAACACACACACAACACACAACACACAACACACTCCACACACCACACAACACAACACACTCTACATACAACACTCCACACACAACACAACACACTCCACAACACTCTATCTGTCAGTGTGTGGGATTTGTAATGTTACACAAATATACAGCAACAAACACCACCATGATCAAGACAACACTGAGAGCCAAAAGAAGAGTGACCCTCAGACTCCCAGTCTGACCCCACTGCCCCTGGTGTCCAGTGTGTGTTTCCTGTGTGTGTTTCCTCCATGTGTAATCTTCTTATTTGCAGACATTAACGAGTGTGATATAAATCCTGGAACCTGTAGTCCAGGAACTTGCCACAACTTGGACGGCTCCTACAGGTGTATCTGCCCCCCTGGGTATTACCTCCAGGATGAGAAGTGCGTAGGTATGACCCTCTCACCTCTGAACCTTCAGAAACACTTTTCAGGATTCACAGAGTGTGTTACTCACTAAAGTTAGCTAGTGTCTCAGCTAAGATTAAAAACACAACTAGGCTTTAAAGTTAGCTCATGTAGCTGACTAGCATACCTCAGTAGCTAGCAGGCTAGAGCCTTTGTGCACTGTATCAGTGTGTTTTTCCCTGGCCACCCATCTAGTACCATATTTTCCAGATGTTCTCCACCCAGAAATGCTGTGTGCTTCCACAGTCTCCTCATTGTGTCTGCTGAATATCTCCATGTATTGTGTTACTGCACTGTGTTAAATGGGCAGTTTTTCATTTTGGAGATAATTTCAGGTTCTGGTTGAGATTCGTTCTGCTGATTTTCAAAACCTCAGTGTAACACACACACACACACACACTCACACACATACACACACACACATTCTGAGGATGTGATATAACTGCTCAAGTTGTAAGAAGAAAAATCAGAAATTGGAAGCAGCTCCTAAACATCCAGCTTTTTCTCGGAGGTGTAGACGTTGTGATGTAGATGAACAGTAGATGTGATGAAGACTGTTGAATAAATCAGAGTGTCTATCTCCACATATCAGCTGCTGTAAGCCAGTAGGATCTAAACACAAGGCAGATGAGTCGAGTGTGTAGAACCTTCAGATTATTAGCTCAGAACCTGTCACTTTGTCCACCATCTTTAATCTCTGAACCTAGGATTGTTTGGTTTGTTTGTTTTCAGATATTGATGATTGTGCTCAGACTCCTGATATCTGTATCTTTGGGCAATGCCAGAATACAGCAGGAAGCTTCCGGTGCATCTGTCCTGAAGGCTTCCAGCTCTCCTCGTCCGGGAGGAGGTGTGTGGGTGAGTTTTCTGCTACACACACTCACTTTGTTTTCCTTTTGAGAGAAAACTAAAAAGATCCCAACAGATTTTCACCAGAAGGGGCAGAATCTCTGGCTATCCAAAACGTTCTTTTTCAGTCTCTTCAGCTTCTTCTACACACTTCACCTGGTGAAAGTCAGGGTTCACACTCGGCTGCGTATCAACTCCCTCTCTCTGCATACACACTTAACTATAGGGTCAACCAGGAGACCGAGTGAGAAGCCTCGCTGGACATCCAGACCCTATAATCCACTCAAAACATCAGATTAGCTGAGATCACCACGAGCTCTTCTCCATGCAGACCTGAGCAGAAGGCTGCATGATTCCAGACCTCAGCAGAGGTTTGTTCAGCCTGAGGAACGAGTCTGAGGGACTTCATCCTGATGCCTTCACACTCCTTCACTCTCTCAGTCTTTCCATCATCTTATCCCTCTGTTAGTAGATGGAGGATGAAAATAAAAGACAGATTTCAACAAACACAGTACATTCACTGTGTGTGTGTGTGTGTGTGTACAAGGTTTCTCTCTAATAGAAAACAGATGATGGAGTGTTCGCCATCTATTCATGAACACTAAGAACCTGTCCAAATGTGCACACACACACACACACCATGTCTTTAAAGAAAAAGAAGATTTTATTTGTCACATGTTAAATTACATTACAGTGGAGTTTCTTCTCAGTGTTGAGGTCAGAGGTCAGTCCCTCTGTAGCAGATGTTCCAGCTGCTTTGCTGAACAGTGGCATCTTGGCAGTACTGGGACTTGCACTCATGACCTTCTGGTCAGTAGCCCAGAGCTGTAAACCAGTGATGGTTCCATACGCATCTTCTCTAATAGGAACCCTATTGTATCACAGAAGTGTGAGTGCAGATCCATGACCCAGTCATGCAGAGGTGTTTAGGACAGAATCTAATCACGCTGTGTGTGTGTGTGTGTGTGTGTGTGTGAGACATCCACAGTGTCACAGTGGACATGACACAGCATGGCTCTCACCCTAACCCAGTTTAGCAGGCTGGGACAGGATCTCCTCATATGCTGTGTCTACTTGTTGGACCAGAACCTTTCCCTCCAGTTCTTCTCGGTTAGTGACGTGATGGTGTGGGGTGTGGGGTCAGGCTCCTGGTCACCAGCCCTGTTTTCTGGAATGTTCACAACGTGCTATGTGCTATAACAATGTGCTAGAGGGCAGTGAGCTGCAGCTGCTGACCAGCAGTGACACATGGCACTGAACTGATGGCATGTGGAGAGCTTTACTGGTGGACGAAGACGTCCCTCACAGCCCAGTGAGCAGCTCATCGCCCAGTCAAGCGCTCTATCACAGGGCAAAGAAGAACTTCCACTGGGGAACTGGACGAGCTGCAGTCTGAGTACTGAGGAGTAAACATCTGGGGGTCAGTGCTGTGTGTTGGTCACCATGGTATGACAAGTGTAAAGTGAATAAAAACAAAGAAGAGAAAAGTGGAGCGAAAGTAAAGGTGGAAAAACGAGAAAATAAGAAAGATCAAAGTTCATAGTTTCTTTCTGAATCTCTGAGAAGATGTTGATGAAGGAAGCTCATGATCCTGTCAGGATTCAGAGAGGAACTCTTCAACCTGCAGGTCTAAATAAATCATCAGCTAGTGTCCTCATGTGGAGGGAAGGGGAAGTGGAGCTAGAGAAAAATAAAACACAGATTTCAACAAACACACTGTGTGTGTGTGTGTGTGTGTGTGTGTGTGTGTGTGTGTGTGCACATTTGGACAGGTTCTTAGTGTTCATGAATAGATGGCGCACACTCCATCATCTGTTTTCTATTATAGAGAGAAACCTTGTACACACACACACACACACACACACACACACACACTAAAAGCACACTTTCTTGTGCTCTCTCTCTCTCTCTCTCTCTCTCTCTCTCTCTATGTCTCTCTTTCTCACACACAAACACACACCACTGTACTGAGTTTAAACCACCACCTGAATTATATCATTGTATGTCTCTCTCTCTCTGTCTCTCTCTATTCCCTTGTCTCCCCCCTCTCCCCCCCCCTTCCCTTGCCCCCCCTCCTTCTCTATCTCTCTCTCTCTCTCTCTCTCTCTCTCCCCTCTCTCTCCTTGTCTATCCCCCCCTCTCTGCTTCTCTCCCTCTCTCTCTCTCTCTCCTTGTCTCTCTCTCTCTCCCTCTCTCTCTCTCCCCCTCTCTCTCCTTGTGTCTCTCTCCCTCTCTCTCTCTCTCTCTCTCTCTCTCCTTCTCTCCCCTCTCTCTCCTTCTCTCTTTCTCTCTCTCTCTCTCCTTGTCTCTCCCCCCCTCCTTCTCTCCCCCTCTCTCTCTCCATCTCTCCCCCTCTCTCTCCTTGTGTCTCTCTCTCCTTGTGCCTCTCTCTCTTCCTCTCTCCTTCTCTCTCTCTCTCTCTCTCCCCTCCCTCCTTGTGTCTCTCTCTCCTTCTCTCTCTCCCCCCTCCCCCCTCTCTCTCCTTGTCTCTCTCTCTCGCCTTCTCTCCCCCTCTCTCTCCTTGTCTCTCTCTCTCCTTGTCTCTCTCTCTCTACTTCTCTCCCCCTCTCTCTCCTTGTCTCTCTCTCTCCTTCTCTCCCCCTCTCTCTCCTTCTCTCTCTCTCTCTCTCTCTCTCCTTGTCTCTCTCTCCTTGTCTCTCTCTCCTTCTCTCTCTCTCCTTGTTTCTCTCTCTCTCTCTCTCTCTCTCCCTCTCCTTCTCGCTCTCTCTCTCTCTCTCTCTCTCTCTCTCTCTCCCTCTCTCTCATTGTCTCTCTCTCCTTGTGTCTCTCTCTCCTTGTCTCTCTCTCTCTCTCTCTCTCTCTCTCTCTCTCTCTCTCTCTCCCCCTCTCTCCCCCTCTCTTTCCTTGTGTCTCTCTCAGATAAGCGAGTGAGTTTTTGCTACACTAAGTTTGAGAACAGTCGTTGTTCAGCTCCGAAGCCTCTGAACACCACTAAAGGAGAATGCTGCTGCAGTGCTATGCCTGGTCAGGGATGGGGAGACCCCTGTGACCTCTGCCCCAACAGGACCTCTAGTGAGAGAACACACACACACACACACACACACACACACACACACACGAAGAGTGATGTACCAATGTGTGTGTGTGTGTGTTTCAGATGATTTCAGCATGCTCTGCTACAGTACTGGACAGCCGTATGGGACAGACGATGGCCCTGAGGGTGAGCTGCTCCTGATCAGACTGATTGATTGTGTAATTACTGACCGCTTTATTAACAGATGGATTATTTTTTTAACTCAGACACGGACGAGTGCAAAGACCCCAACATCTGCCATAATGCTCAGTGTATAAACACAGACGGCTCATTCCGCTGTGACTGTCACATCGGATACACTCTGGACTCATCAGGAGCAAACTGCACAGGTAACACCCACACACACACACACACACACACACACACACAGTCTAATATGTGTTTTTTTTTTTGAGAACTCGTTGTGTTTAACAGAGTGGAGAGAATTCTGTGGGATCAGAACTGGATTCTAAACATGTTTATAATAAAGTGTGTTAAAGGAGAGAAACTGGACCAGAACATGG
>NC_080713.1:32798698-32828698 GCF_019097595.1 Hemibagrus wyckioides
ACACGTACAGACACATATACACACACACACATGTACAGACACATATTCACACCACACACACATATACACACATGTTCAGACACATATACACACATGTACAGACACATGTACAGACACATATACATGCACACACACACACACATGTTCAGACACATATACACATATACACACATGTACAGACACATATACATACATATACATACACACACACATACACACGTACAGACACATACACACACACACACACGTACAGACACATATACACACACACACACGCGTACAGACACATACACACACACACACACGTACAGACACATATACACACACACACACACGTACAGACACATATACACACATACACACGTACAGACACACACACACACATATACACACATGTTCAGACACATATACACACACACACACGTACAGACACATATACACACACACACACACGTACAGACACATATACACACACACACACACACGTACAGACACATATACACACACACACACACACACGTACAGACACATATACACACACACACACACATGTACAGACACATATACACACACACACACACATGTACAGACACATATACACACACACACACGTACAGACACATATACACACACACACACACGTACAGACACATATACACACACACACACACACACGTACAGACACATATACACACACACACACACACATGTACAGACACATATACACACACACACACACACGTACAGACACATATACACACACACACACACACGTACAGACACATATACACACACACACACACACGTACAGACACATATACACACACACACACGTACAGACACATATACACACACACACACACGTACAGACACATATACACACACACACACACACGTACAGACACATATACACACACACACACACACGTACAGACACATATACACACACACACACGTACAGACACATATACACACACACACACACACGTACAGACACATATACATACACACACACACACACGTACAGACACATATACACACACACACACACACGTACAGACACATATACACACACACACACACACGTACAGACACATATACACACACACACACACACGTACAGACACATATACACACACACACACGTACAGACACATATACACACACACACACATACATACACACACATGTACACACACACACACACACGTACAGACACATATACACACACACACACACATGTACAGACACATATACACACACACACACACACGTACAGACACATATACACACACACACACACACGTACAGACACATATACACACACACACACGTACAGACACATATACATACACACACACACACACGTACAGACACATATACACACACACACATGTACAGACACATATACACACACACACACGTACAGACACATATACATACACACACACACACACGTACAGACACATATACACACACGTACAGACATATACACACACACACACATGTACAGACACATACACACACACACACACACGTACAGACACATACACACACACACACACGTACAGACACATATACACACACACACACACGTACAGACACATATACACACACACACACACATGTACAGACACATATACATACACACACACACACGTACAGACACATATACACACACACACACACATGTACAGACACATATACACACACACACACACACACGTACAGACACATATACACACACACACACACACGTACAGACACATATACACACACACACACACACACGTACAGACACATATACACACACACACACACACATGTACAGACACATATACACACACACACACACACACGTACAGACACATATACACACACACACACACACGTACAGACACATATACACACACACACACACATGTACAGACACATATACACACACACACACACACGTACAGACACATATACACACACACACACACGTACAGACACATATACACACACACACACGTACAGACACATATACACACACACACACACGTACAGACACATATACACACACACACACACACACACACGTACAGACACATATACACACACACACACACACGTACAGACACATATACACACACACACACACACACACACGTACAGACACATATACACACACACACACACACGTACAGACACATATACACACACACACACGTACAGACACATATACACACACACACACACACGTACAGACACATATACACACACACACACACACGTACAGACACATATACACACACACACACACACACGTACAGACACACACACAAGACACAAAATCTCTCTACATTAAGAATAACACAAAGCTCTAATACACTAATGATGGCGTGTGTTTCAGATGTTAATGAGTGTTCCCAGAATCCTTTGCTCTGCGCCTTCCGCTGCGTGAACACATACGGCTCCTACGAGTGTAAATGTCCTGCAGGATACGTGCTCCGAGAAGATCAAAGGATGTGCAGAGGTACACACACACACACACACATACACACACACACACACACACACACGCACACACACACTGCACGATGAATGTGGTTTGTGTTTCAGACCAGGACGAGTGTGCAGACGGTCTGGACGACTGCAAGTCCAAAGGGATGACCTGTAAGAACCTGATCGGAACCTACATGTGTATCTGTCCAGACGGATTCACCCGGAAACCAGGAGGAGAGGGCTGTATGGGTGAGTCACACACACACACACACACAACATGCAGTGTGTTAGGAACAGCTTTTACACTCTGTCTCATTTCTTCTACATGTCTGTGGATCTACAGTGGAACACGGAGAACTGCTCTTCTAACAGATATTCCCTCACAGATATTTATTATTCGATTGTTTTATAGCTATATACACATTGTGTGTGTGTGTGTGTGTGTGTAGACCTGAATGAGTGTACAGCGAAGCCCCGTGTGTGTGAGCACGGTCGCTGTGAGAACACGGTGGGAAGCTACAGGTGCAGGTGTGACCAAGGATTTGTACCCAGCTCCACACTTACAGAGTGTATCGGTGAGTGTGTGTGTGTGTGTGTGTGTGTTAAACTGGACTTTACCTGACCTGTGTTCTGTGTTTGAATATGAGTGAGTGAGTGAGTGTGTGTGTGTGTGTGTGTGTGTGTGTGAGACTAGACATTACCTGACCTGTGTTGTGTGTGTGTGTGTGTGTGAGACTAGACATTGCCTGACCTGTGTTATGTGTGTGTGTGTGTGTGAGACTAGACATTACCTGACCTGTGTTATGTGTGTGTGTGTGTGTGTGTGTGAGACTAGACATTGCCTGACCTGTGTTATGTGTGTGTGTGTGTGTGTGTGTGTGTGTGAGACTAGACATTGCCTGACCTGTGTTATGTGTGTGTGTGAGACTGGACATTAGCTCACCTGTGTTATGTGTGTGTGTGTGTGAGACTAGACGTTGCCTGACTTGTGTTATGTGTGTGTGTGTGAGACTAGACATTACCTGACCTGTGTTATGTGTGTGTGTGTGTGTGTGTGTGTGTGAGACTAGACATTGCCTGACCTGTGTTATGTGTGTGTGTGTGTGTGTGTGAGACTAGACATTGCCTGACCTGTGTTATGTGTGTGTGTGTGTGTGTGTGTGTGTGTGAGACTAGACATTGCCTGACCTGTGTTATGTGTGTGTGTGTGTGTGTGTGTGTGTGTGTGAGACTAGACATTGCCTGACCTGTGTTATGTGTGTGTGTGAGACTGGACATTAGCTCACCTGTGTTATGTGAGTGTGTGTGTGAGACTAGACGTTGCCTGACTTGTGTTATGTGTGTGTGTGTGAGACTGGACATTAGCTGACCTGTGTTATGTATGTGTGTATTTGTGTGTGAGACTGGACATTAGCTGATCTGTGTTATGTGTGTGTGTGTTTGTGTGTGAGACTGGACATTAGCTGACCTGTGTTATGTGTGTGTGTGTGACTGGACATTAGCTGATCTGTGTTATGTGTGTGTGTGTGACTGGACATTAGCTGATCTGTGTTATGTGTGTGTGTGTGACTGGACATTAGCTGACCTGTGTTATGTGTGTGTGTGTGACTGGACATTAGCTGATCTGTGTTATGTGTGTGTGTGTGAGACTGGACATTAGCTGACCTGTGTTATGTGTGTGTGTGTGACTGGACATTAGCTGATCTGTGTTATGTGTGTGTGTGTGTGACTGGACATTAGCTGATCTGTGTTATGTGTGTGTGTGTGAGACTGGACATTAGCTGACCTGTGTTATGTGTGTGTGTGTTTGTGTGTGAGACTGGACATTAGCTGATCTGTGTTATGTGTGTGTGTGTGAGACTGGACAGTAGCTGACCTGTGTTATGTGTGTGTGTGTTGCAGATAATCGTCAGGGCTTCTGTTTCACTGAGGTTCTGCAGACTTTGTGTCAGATGGGTTCCTCCAACCGAGTGAGTGTGACCAAGTCCGAGTGCTGCTGTAATGGAGGTCGTGGTTGGGGGTCAGACTGTGAAATCTGTCCACTTCCTGGAACTACACAGTACAAAAAACTGTGTCCATTTGGTCCTGGATACACCACTGATCAGCAGGGTGAGCTCTCCTCCTCCTTCTGAAATCCTGTTACAGCTACAGTAGATAACTACTAATAAAGGAGATAAATGAGTTCAGTTTAAACACAGAGGACATCCCTCAGTAACACTGCATGTGTCTTCACACACTAATCCCAGAGGACATCCCTCAGTAACACTGCATGTGTCTTCACACACTAATCCCAGAGGACATCCCTCAGTAACACTGCATGTGTCTTCACACACTAATCCCAGAGGACATCCCTCAGTAACACTGCATGTGTCTTCACACACTAATCCCAGAGGACATCCCTCAGTAACACTGCATGTGTCTTCACACACTAATCCCAGAGGACATCCCTCAGTAACACTGCATGTGTCTTCACACACTAATCCCAGAGGACATCCCTCAGTAACACTGCATGTGACTTCACATACTAATCCCAGAGGACATCCCTCAGTAACACTGCATGTGTCTTCACACACTAATCCCAGAGGACATCCCTCAGTAACACTGCATGTGACTTCACACACTAATCCCAGAGGACATCCCTCAGTAACACTGCATGTGTCTTCACACACTAATCCCAGAGGACATCCCTCAGTAACACTGCATGTGACTTCACACACTAATCCCAGAGGACATCCCTCAGTAACACTGCATGTGTCTTCACACACTAATCCCAGATCTGTAGTCAGTTTTTAATAAGAGGAACCTAAGAGGAACTCATGAGAAGGTTTGAGAAGTTCCATGACATCGCTAATGAACCTTCTAACCCTCCTGCAGCATGCTCAGAGAAAATGTCTTACCCTTTCACACACACACACACACACACACACGTCAGTTGTTGAGCTGAGAAGCTGCATCTGTGTGTGCAGATATTGATGAGTGTAAGGTGATGGGGAACCTGTGTAAGAACGGACGATGTGTCAACACACTCGGCTCCTACAAGTGTGTCTGCATCCTCGGATACACGACCGACATCACCAGCACCATCTGCATCGGTCAGTGTGTGTGTAATAATCATTTATAAAATATAAAATATTTATTCAACATTTATAACACACACACACACACACTGTCTCTCTACACAGATGTGGATGAATGTGCTCAGGCTCCTAAACCCTGCAACTTCATCTGTAAGAACATCGAGGGAGGATATGTGTGCTCCTGTCCACGGGGTTACATCCTGCAGGAGGACCGCAAGAGCTGCAAAGGTCTCACTCACACACACACACACACACACACACCTTGTATAACACACCCCTCACTCTCCTTTACATGTTCTCCATGTTCTCTCCTGTAGATCTGGATGAATGCTCCACTAAACAGCATAACTGTCAGTTTTTGTGTGTGAACACTATTGGAGGATTCACCTGCAAGTGTCCACCAGGATTCACACAACATCACACATCTTGCATCGGTAACACACACACACACACACACACACACACACAGAAAACATGAAAACACAGAAAACTGCTTCAGTCTTCTGGAAGGTTCTCCGCTAGATGTTGGATTGTGTCTGTGGGGATTAGTGATCATTCAGCTTCAAGAGGATTAGTGAGATCAGACTGTCTGGGGGAGGTCTGGGGGTCAGTGGGTGGTTAGTGGGGTTGAGTCAGGGTCAGGGCAGGACAGTCCAGTTCTTCACTCCAACCTTCACCTCAACACCATGTCTTCATGGAGCTGCTCTGTGCACAGGGACATGGTCATGCTGGAGCAGGGTTTGGTCTCTAAGTTCCACTGAAGGGAAATTGTAAAGCTACATACACACACACACACACACACACACACACACATACACATACACACGTATGTGGTATCAGTTTGGAGAACAAACACATGAGTGTGATGGGGGCACTTACTTTTAGTAATAAAGTGCATTTGCTGTGCTGTTAATCTCTAAACACACATGAATAGGCACTGAACATGTTTTGTGTGTGTGTGTGTGTGTGTGTGTGTGTAGATAATAATGAGTGTACATCAGACCCAGGTCTATGTGGTCCTAATGGTGTGTGTCAGAACAGTCCTGGAAGCTTCAGCTGTGAGTGTCAGAGAGGATTCTCACTGGACCAGGGAGGACAGCGCTGTGAAGGTCAAACACACACACACACACACACACACACACTTCTATCCATACTTTTTACTTGTACTTACTGATTTAAGCTTGTGTGACTTGACCTGTATATGGTGTGTGTGTGTTTGTGTGTGTGTGTATTTGTGTGTATGTGTGTATTTGTGTGTGTGTGTGTAGATGTTGATGAGTGTGACGGTGATCATCGATGTAATCACGGCTGTCAGAATCTGATTGGTGGATTCAGGTGTAGTTGTCCTCACGGCTACCTGCAGCACTACCAGTGGAACCAGTGTGTTGGTGAGAAGCTTGTGATTCACACACACACACACACACACACACTGTGACCCTCACAAGCTGCGTATGTTTGTGTTTAGATGAGAACGAGTGTCAGAGTGGACAGGTGTGTGGCGGTGCGTCGTGTCACAACACACTGGGCAGTTTCCGGTGTGTGTGTCCCAGCGGCTTCATGTTCACGCAGACCAGCGGAGTGTGTGAGGACGTCAACGAGTGTTCCTCTCCACAGAACCCCTGCAACTACGGCTGCTCCAACACCGACGGTGGATTTGTGTGTGTGTGTCCACCTGGATACTACAGAGCCGGACAAGGGTGAGACACACACACACTTTAGAGAATCTAGAGAAGAAAGTGCAGATATGGATTGAGCTACTACACAGAAGAAAAAGTGCATGATCATACACTGTGTGTGTGTGTGTGTGTGTGTGTGTGTAGGCACTGTGTATCAGGTGTGGGCTTTAGCAGCAGTACTCCACCTGCAGTCGATGAGGAGAACGCTCTCTCACCTGAAGCCTGTTATGAGTGTAAGATCAACGGGTACCCGAAGAAAGGCAGGAAACGACGCAGCAGCAACACAACTGAGGAACACAACACACAGGTACACACTACACTACACAACACACAGGTACACACTACACAACACAACACACAGGTACACACTACACACCACAACACACAGGTACACACTACACACCACAACACACAGGTACACACTACACAACACAACACACAGGTACACACTACACACCACAACACACAGGTACACACTACACTACACAACACACAGGTACACACTATACAACACAACACACAGGTACACACTACACAACACACAGGTACACACTACACTACACAACACACAGGTACACACTACACAACACAACACACAGGTACACACTACACACCACAACACACAGGTACACACTACACTACACAACACACAGGTACACACTATACAACACAACACACAGGTACACACTACACAACACACAGGTACACACTACACTACACAACACACAGGTACACACTATACAACACAACACACAGGTACACACTACACAACACACAGGTACACACTACACAACACAACACACAGGTACACACTACACAACACAACACACAGGTACACACTATACAACACAACACACAGGTACACACTACACAACACAACACACAGGTACACACTATACAACACAACACACAGGTACACACTACACAACACAACACACAGGTACACACTACACAACACAACACACAGGTACACACTACACAACACAACACACAGGTACACACTACACAACACAACACACAGGTACACACTATACAACACAACACACAGGTACACACTACACACCACAACACACAGGTACACACTACACACCACAACACACAGGTACACACTACACAACACAACACACAGGTACACACTACACACCACAACACACAGGTACACACTACACAACACAACACACAGGTACACACTACACAACACACAGGTACACACTACACAACACAGCACACAGGTGCACACAACACTACACACCACAACACACAGGTACACACTACACAACACAACACACAGGTACACACTACACACCACAACACACAGGTACACACTACACTACACAACACACAGGTACACACTATACAACACAACACACAGGTACACACAACACAACACACAGGTACACACTACACAACACACAGGTACACACTACACAACACAACACACAGGTACACACTATACAACATAACACACAGGTACACACTACACAACATAACACACAGGTACACACTACACTACACACCACAACACACAGGTACACACTATACAACACAACACACAGGTACACACTACACAACACACAGGTACACACTACACAACAAACAGGTACACACTACACAACATAACACACAGGTACACACTACACTACACAACACACAGGTACACACTACACAACACAACACACAGGTACACACTATACAACACAACACACAGGTACACACTACACAACACAACACACAGGTACACACTACACAACACAACACACAGGTACACACTATACAACACAACACACAGGTACACACTACACAACACAACACACAGGTACACACTATACAACACAACACACAGGTGCACACAACACTACACACCACAACACACAGGTACACACTATACAACACACCGGTACACACTACACAACACAACACACAGGTACACACTATACAACACAACACACAGGTGCACACTACACACCACAACACACAGGTACACACTATACAACACACAGGTACACACTACACAACACAACACACAGGTACACACTATACAACACAACACACAGGTGCACACTACACACCACAACACACAGGTACACACTATACAACACAACACACAGGTACACACTACACAACACAACACACAGGTACACACTACACAACACAACACACAGGTACACACTATACAACACAACACACAGGTACACACTACACAACATAACACACAGGTACACACTACACAACACAACACACCGGTACACACTACACAACACAACACACAGGTACACACTATACAACACAACACACAGGTACACACTATACAACACAACACACAGGTACACACTACACACCACAACACACAGGTACACACTACACACCACAACACACAGGTACACACTACACTACACAACACACAGGTGCACACAACACACCACAACACACAGGTACACACTACACACCACAACATACATGTACACACAACACAACACACCACAACATACAGGTACACACTACACACCACAACATACATGTACACACAACACAACACACCACAACATACAGGTACACACTACACACCACAACATACATGTACACACAACACTACACACCACAACATACATGTACACACAACACACAGGTACACACTACACACCACAACACACAGGTACACACAACACACAGGTACACACTACACACCACAACATACAGGTACACACAACACTACACACCACAACATACATGTACACACAACACAACACACCACAACATACAGGTACACACAACACTACACACTACAACATACAGGTACACACAACACAACACACCACAACATACAGGTACACACAACACAACACTACACACCACAACATACAGGTACACACAACATAACACATCATACAGGTGCACACAACACAACACACCACAACATACAGGTACACACAACACAACACACCATACAGGTGCACACAACACACCACAACATACAGGTACACACTACACTACACACCACAACATACAGGTACACACAACACAATACACCACAACATACAGGTACACACAACACTACACACCACAACATACAGGTACACACAACATAACACATCATACAGGTGCACACTACACTACACACCACAACATACAGGTACACACAACACACCACAACATACAGGTACACACTACACAACACACCACAACATACAGGTACACACAACACAATACACCACAACATACAGGTACACACAACATAACACATCATACAGGTGCACACTACACTACACACCACAACATACAGGTACACACAACACTACACACCACAACATACATGTACACACAACACAACACACCACAACATACAGGTACACACAACACACAGGTACACATTACACACCACAACATACATGTACACACAACATAACACAACATACAGGTACACACAACTCACAGTGTTAATCTCAGAGTTAATCTCACACCACAACATACAGGTACACACAACACAACACACCACAACATACAGGCACACACAACATAACACAACATACAGGTGCACACAACACTACACACCACAACATACAGGTACACACAACACTACACACCACAACATACAGGTACACACAACACTACACAACATACAGGTACACACAACACACAGGTACACACTACACACCACAACATACAGGTACACACTACCCACAGGTACACACTACCCACCACAACATACAGGTACACAGAACACTACACAACATACAGGTACACACAACACACAGGTACACACTACCCACCACAACATACAGGTGCACACAACACACCACAACATACAGGTGCACACAACACTACACAACACACCACAACATACAGGTACACACAACACTACACACCACAACATACAGGTACACACAACACTACACACCACAACATACAGGTACATACAACACTACACACCACAACATACAGGTACACACAACACAACACTACACACTACAACATACAGGTACACACAACATAACACTACACACCACAACATACAGGTACACACAACACAACACTACACACCACAACATACATTTACACACAACACACAGGTACACACTACACACCACAACATACAGGTACACACTACACACCACAACATACAGGTACACACAACACACAGGTACACACTACACACCACAACATACAGGTACACACAACACACAGGTACACACTACACACCACAACATACAGGTACACACAACACACAGGTACACACTACACACCACAACATACAGGTACACACAACACACCACACCACAACATACAGGTGCACACAACACTACACACCACAACATACAGGTACACACAACAGAACACACCACAACATACAGGTACACACAACACAACACACCACAACATACAGGTACACACAACACAACACTACACACCACAACATACAGGTACACACAACATAACACATCATACAGGTGCACACAACACAACACACCACAACATACAGGTACACACAACACTACACACCACAACATACAGGTACACACAACACAATACACCACAACATACAGGTACACACAACACTACACACCACAACATACAGGTACACACAACACTACACACCATAACATACAGGTGCACACTACACTACACACCACAACATACAGGTACACACAACACAACATACAGGTACACACTACACAACACACCACAACATACAGGTACACACAACACAATACACCACAACATACAGGTACACACAACATAACACATCATACAGGTGCACACTACACTACACACCACAACATACAGGTACACACAACACTACACACCACAACATACATGTACACACAACACAACACACCACAACATACAGGTACACACAACACACAGGTACACATTACACACCACAACATACATGTACACACAACATAACACAACATACAGGTACACACAACTCACAGTGTTAATCTCAGAGTTAATCTCACACCACAACATACAGGTACACACAACACAACACACCACAACATACAGGCACACACAACATAACACAACATACAGGTGCACACAACACTACACACCACAACATACAGGTACACACAACACTACACACCACAACATACAGGTACACACAACACTACACAACATACAGGTACACACAACACACAGGTACACACTACACACCACAACATACAGGTACACACTACCCACAGGTACACACTACCCACCACAACATACAGGTACACAGAACACTACACAACATACAGGTACACACAACACACAGGTACACACTACCCACCACAACATACAGGTGCACACAACACACCACAACATACAGGTGCACACAACACTACACAACACACCACAACATACAGGTACACACAACACTACACACCACAACATACAGGTACACACAACACTACACACCACAACATACAGGTACATACAACACTACACACCACAACATACAGGTACACACAACACAACACTACACACTACAACATACAGGTACACACAACATAACACTACACACCACAACATACAGGTACACACAACACAACACTACACACCACAACATACATTTACACACAACACACAGGTACACACTACACACCACAACATACAGGTACACACTACACACCACAACATACAGGTACACACAACACACAGGTACACACTACACACCACAACATACAGGTACACACAACACACAGGTACACACTACACACCACAACATACAGGTACACACAACACACAGGTACACACTACACACCACAACATACAGGTACACACAACACACCACACCACAACATACAGGTGCACACAACACTACACACCACAACATACAGGTACACACAACAGAACACACCACAACATACAGGTGCACACAACACTACACACCACAACATACAGGTACACACAACACACCACAACATACAGGTACACACTACACACCACAACATACAGGTGCACACAACACTACACACCACAACATACAGGTACACACAACACTACACACCACAACCTACATGTACACACAACACAACACAACATACAGGTACACACTACACTACACACCACAACATACAGGTACACACTACACTACACACCACAACATACAGGTACACACAACACTACACACCATAACATACAGGTACACACTACACTACACACCACAACATACAGGTACACACAACACAACATACAGGTACACACTACACTACACACCACAACATACAGGTACACACAACACAACACACCACAACATACAGGTACACACAACACACCACAACATACAGGTACACACTACACTACACACCACAACATACAGGTACACACAACACAACATACAGGTACACACTACACTACACACCACAACATACAGGTACACACAACACAACACACCACAACATACAGGTACACACAACACACCACAACATACATGTACACACAACACCACACACCACAACATACAGGTACACACAACACAACATACAGGTACACACTACACTACACACCACAACATACAGGTACACACAACACAACACACCACAACATACAGGTACACACAACACAACTCACAGAGTTACTCTCACAGTGTTGATCTCAGTCTTAATCTCACAGTGTTCCGGACACAGTCTTAATCTCACAGTCTTAATCTCACAGTGTTCTGGACACAGTCTTTATCTCACAGTGTTAATCTCACAGAGTTCAGGACACAGAGTTAATCTCACAGAGTTAATCTCACAGTGTTAATCTCAGTGCTAATCTCCAGTGTTAATCTCATAGAGTTAATCTCACAGTTTTAATTGCACAGTGTTCAGGACACAGTGTTAATCTCAGAGTTCATCTCACAGAGTTAATCTTACAGAGTTAATCTCACAGTGTTCAGGACACAGAGTTAATCTCACAGTGTTCAGGACACATTGTTAATCTCAGTGTTCAGGACACAGAGTTAATCTCACATAGTTAATCTCACAGTGTTAATCTCACAGTGTTAATCTCAGTGTTCAGGACACAGAGTTAATCTCACACTGTTAATCTCACAGAGTTACTCTCACAGTGTTCCGGACACAGTCTTAATCTCACAGTGTTCAGGACACACTGTTAATCTCACAGTGTTAATCTCACAGTGTTAATCTCAGTGTTCAGGACACAGAGTTAAAGTCTTTATCTCGCATTGTTAATCTCACAGTGTTAATCTCACAGTGTTAATCTCACAGTGTTAATCTCAGTGTTCAGGACACAGTGTTAATCTCACACTGTTAATCTCAGTGTTCAGGACACAGAGTTAATCTCACAGAGTTAATCTCACAGTGTTAATCTCAGTGTTCAGGACACAGAGTTAATCTCACACTGTTAATCTCACAGAGTTACTCTCACAGTGTTCCGGACACAGTCTTAATCTCACAGTGTTCAGGACACACTGTTAATCTCACAGTGTTGATCTCACAGTGTTAATCTCAGTGTTCAGGACACAGAGTTAAAGTCTTTATCTCGCATTGTTAATCTCACACTGTTAATCTCACACTGTTAATCTCACAGTGTTAATCTCACAGTGTTAATCTCAGTGTTCAGGACACAGAATTAATGTCACACTGTTAATCTCACACTGTTAATCTCACAGTGTTCAGGACACAGTGTTAATCTCACACTGTTAATCTCAGTGTTCAGGACACAGAGTTAATCTCACAGTGTTCAGGACACAGTGTTAATCTCAGAGTGTTATTCTCACAGAGATAATCTCACAGTGTTCAGCAGACAGTGTTAATTTTACAGTGTTAATCTCAGTGTTAATCTCACAGTGTTCCAGACACAATATTAATCTCACAGTGTTAAGGACACAGAGTTCAGGACACAGAGTTAATCTCACAGAGTTAATCTCACAGTGTTAATCTCACAGTGTTCAGGACACAGTTTTAATCTCACATTGTTAATCTCACAGTGTTAATCTCACAGTGTTAATCTCACAGTGTTACTCTCACAGTGTTAATCTCACAGTGTTACTCTCACAGTGTTAATCTCACAGTGTTACTCTCACAGTGTTACTCTCACAGTGTTAATCTCACAGTGTTACTCTCACAGTGTTAATCTCACAGTGTTACTCTCACAGTGTTCAGGACACAGTTTTAATCTCACATTGTTAATCTCACAGTGTTAATCTCACAGTGTTACTCTCACAGTGTTACTCTCACAGTGTTAATCTCACAGTGTTACTCTCACAGTGTTACTCTCACAGTGTTAATCTCACAGTGTTACTCTCACAGTGTTAATCTCACAGTGTTAATCTCACAGTGTTACTCTCACAGTGTTACTCTCACAGTGTTAATCTCACAGTGTTAATCTCACAGTGTTACTCTCACAGTGTTACTCTCACAGTGTTAATCTCACAGTGTTACTCTCACAGTGTTACTCTCACAGTGTTAATCTCACAGTGTTACTCTCACAGTGTTAATCTCACAGTGTTACTCTCACAGTGTTAATCTCACAGTGTTACTCTCACAGTGTTACTCTCACAGTGTTAATCTCACAGTGTTACTCTCACAGTGTTACTCTCACAGTGTTACTCTCACAGTGTTCCGGACACAGTCTTAATCTCACAGTGTTACTCTCACAGTGTTAATCTCACAGTGTTAATCTCACAGTGTTACTCTCACAGTGTTACTCTCACAGTGTTAATCTCACAGTGTTACTCTCAGAGTGTTCAGGACACAGTTTTAATCTCACATTGTTAATCTCACAGTGTTAATCTCACAGTGTTACTCTCACAGTGTTCCGGACACAGTTTTAATCTCACATTGTTAATCTCACAGTGTTACTCTCACAGTGTTAATCTCACAGTGTTAATCTCACAGTGTTACTCTCACAGTGTTAATCTCACAGTGTTACTCTCAGTGTTACTCTCACAGTGTTCCAGACACAGTCTTAATCTCACAGTGTTACTCTCACAGTGTTCCGGACACAGTCTTAATCTCACAGTGTTAATCTCAGTGTTACTCTCACAGTGTTAATCTCACAGTGTTAATCTCACAGTGTTACTCTCACAGTGTTACTCTCACAGTGTTACTCTCACAGTGTTAATCTCACAGTGTTAATCTCACAGTGTTACTCTCACAGTGTTAATCTCAGTGTTACTCTCACAGTGTTAATCTCACAGTGTTACTCTCACAGTGTTCCAGACACAGTGTTAATCTCACAGTGTTACTCTCACAGTGTTACTCTCACAGTGTTAATCTCACAGTGTTAATCTCACAGTGTTCCGGACACAGTCTTAATCTCACAGTGTTAATCTCAGTGTTACTCTCACAGTGTTCCAGACACAGTCTTAATCTCACAGTGTTAATCTCAGTGTTACTCTCACAGTGTTACTCTCACAGTGTTACTCTCACAGTGTTACTCTCAGTGTTAATCTCACAGTGTTACTCTCACAGTGTTACTCTCACAGTGTTACTCTCACAGTGTTCCAGACACAGTCTTAATCTCACAGTGTTACTCTCACAGTGTTACTCTCACAGTGTTACTCTCACAGTGTTAATCTCACAGTGTTACTCTCACAGTGTTACTCTCACAGTGTTAATCTCACAGTGTTACTCTCACAGTGTTACTCTCACAGTGTTAATCTCACAGTGTTAATCTCACAGTGTTACTCTCAGTGTTACTCTCACAGTGTTCCAGACACAGTGTTAATCTCACAGTGTTACTCTCACAGTGTTACTCTCACAGTGTTACTCTCACAGTGTTCCGGACACAGTCTTAATCTCACAGTGTTACTCTCACAGTGTTCCGGACACAGTCTTAATCTCACAGTGTTAATCTCAGTGTTACTCTCACAGTGTTAATCTCACAGTGTTACTCTCACAGTGTTCCAGACACAGTCTTAATCTCACAGTGTTGATCTCACAGTGTTAATCTCAGTGTTCAGGACACAGAGTTAAAGTCTTTATCTCGCATTGTTAATCTCACACTGTTAATCTCACACTGTTAATCTCACAGTGTTAATCTCACAGTGTTAATCTCAGTGTTCAGGACACAGAATTAATGTCACACTGTTAATCTCACACTGTTAATCTCACAGTGTTCAGGACACAGTGTTAATCTCACACTGTTAATCTCAGTGTTCAGGACACAGAGTTAATCTCACAGTGTTCAGGACACAGTGTTAATCTCAGAGTGTTATTCTCACAGAGATAATCTCACAGTGTTCAGCAGACAGTGTTAATTTTACAGTGTTAATCTCAGTGTTAATCTCACAGTGTTCCATACACAATCTTAATCTCACAGTGTTAAGGACACAGAGTTCAGGACACAGTCTTATTCTCACAGTGTTACTCTCACAGTGTTCCGGACACAGTCTTAATCTCACAGTGTTAATCTCAGTGTTACTCTCACAGTGTTCCGGACACAGTCTTAATCTCACAGTGTTAATCTCAGTGTTAATCTCACAGTGTTCAGGACACAGTCTTAATCTCACAGTGTTAATCTCAGTGTTAATCTCACAGTGTTCAGGACACAGTCTTAGTTCCACAGTGTTAATCTCAGTGTTAATCTCACAGTGTTCCGGACACAGTCTTAATCTCACAGTGTTCCGGACACAGTCTTAATCTCACAGTGTTACTCTCACAGTGTTACTCTCACAGTGTTCCAGACACAGTCTTAATCTCACAGTGTTACTCTCACAGTGTTACTCTCACAGTGTTAATCTCACAGTGTTACTCTCACAGTGTTACTCTCACAGTGTTCCGGACACAGTCTTAATCTCACAGTGTTACTCTCACAGTGTTCCGGACACAGTCTTAATCTCACAGTGTTAATCTCAGTGTTACTCTCACAGTGTTCCGGACACAGTCTTAATCTCACAGTGTTAATCTCAGTGTTAATCTCACAGTGTTCAGGACACAGTCTTAATCTCACAGTGTTAATCTCAGTGTTAATCTCACAGTGTTCAGGACACAGTCTTAGTTCCACAGTGTTAATCTCAGTGTTAATCTCACAGTGTTCCGGACACAGTCTTAATCTCACAGTGTTCAGGACACAGTCTTAATCTCACAGTGTTAATCTCAGTGTTAATCTCACAGTGTTCAGGACACAGTCTTAGTTCCACAGTGTTAATCTCAGTGTTAATCTCACAGTGTTCCGGACACAGTCTTAATCTCACAGAGTTCAGGACACAGAGTTAATCCTACAGTGTTAATCTCACAGAGTTAATCTCCAGTGTTAATCCCACAGTGTTCAGGTCACAGAGTTAATCTCACAGAGTTAATCTCCCACTGTTAATCTCACAGTGTTCAGGACACAGTCTTGTTTTCACAGTGTTAATCTCACAGTGTTCAGGACACAGTCTTGGTTTCACAGTCTTAATCTCACAGTGTTCAGGACACAGTTTTAATCTCACATTGTTAATCTCAGAGTTACTCTCACAGTGTTCAGGACACAGTCTTTATCTCACAGTGTTAATCTCAGTGTTACTCTCACAGTGTTCAGGACACAGTCTTTATCTCACAGTGTTAATCTCAGTGTTACTCTCACAGTGTTCCGGACACAGTCTTAATATCACAGTGTTCAGGACACAGTCTTAATCTCACAGTGTTAATCTCAGTGTTACTCTCACAGTGTTCTGGACACAGTGTTAATCTCACACTGTTAATCTCAGTGTTAATCTCACAGTGTTCCGGACACAGTCTCACATTGTTAATCTCACAGTGTTCCGGACACAGTCTTAATTTCACATTGTTAATCTCACAGTGTTCCGGACACAGTTTTAATCTCACACTGTTAATCTCAGTGTTAATCTCACAGTGTTCCGGACACAGTCTTTATCTCACATTGTTAATCTCAGTGTTAATCTCACAGTGTTCCGGACACAGTTTTAATCTCACACTGTTAATCTCAGTGTTACTCTCACAGTGTTCCGGACACAGTCTTTATCTCACATTGTTAATCTCACAGTGTTCCGGACACAGTCTTTATCTCACATTGTTAATCTCACAGTGTTCCGGACACAGTCTTAATCTCACAGTGGTACTCTCACAGTGTTCCGGACACAGTCTTAATCTCACAGAGTTCAGGACACAGAGTTAATCCTACAGTGTTAATCTCACAGAGTTAATCTCCAGTGTTAATCCCACAGTCTTAGTTTCACAGTGTTAATCTCACAGTGTTCAGGACACAGTCTTAGTTTCACAGTGTTAATCTCACAGTGTTCAGGACACAGTTTTAATCTCATTGTTAATCTCAGAGTTACTCTCACAGTGTTCAGGACACAGTCTTAGTTTCACAGTGTTAATCTCACAGTGTTCAGGACACAGTCTTGGTTTCACAGTGTTACTCTCACAGTGTTCAGGACACAGTTTTAATCTCATTGTTAATCTCAGAGTTACTCTCACAGTGTTCAGGACACAGTCTTTATCTCACAGTGTTAATCTCAGTGTTACTCTCACAGTGTTCAGGACACAGTCTTTATCTCACAGTGTTAATCTCAGTGTTACTCTCACAGTGTTCCGGACACAGTCTTAATCTCACAGTGTTCAGGACACAGTTTTAATCTCATTGTTAATCTCAGAGTTACTCTCACAGTGTTCAGGACACAGTCTTTATCTCACAGTGTTAATCTCAGTGTTACTCTCACAGTGTTCCGGACACAGTCTTAATCTCACAGTGTTCAGGACACAGTCTTAATCTCACAGTGTTAATCTCAGTGTTACTCTCACAGTGTTCCGGACACAGTTTTAATCTCACACTGTTAATCTCAGTGTTACTCTCACAGTGTTCCGGACACAGTCTTAATCTCACATTGTTAATCTCACAGTGTTCCGGACACAGTCTTTATCTCACATTGTTAATCTCACAGTGTTCCGGACACAGTCTTTATCTCACATTGTTAATCTCACAGTGTTCTGGACACAGTCTTAATCTCACATTGTTAATCTCACAGTGTTCTGGACACAGTCTTAATCTCACATTGTTAATCTCACAGTGTTCCGGACACAGTCTTTATCTCACATTGTTAATCTCACAGTGTTCCGGACACAGTCTTTATCTCACATTGTTAATCTCACAGTGTTCTGGACACAGTCTTAATCTCACATTGTTAATCTCAGAGTTAATCTCACAGTGTTCCGGACACAGTCTTTATCTCACAGTGTTAATCTCACAGTGTTCTGGACACAGTCTTAATCTCACATTGTTAATCTCAGAGTCAATCTCACAGTGTTCCGGACACAGTCTTTATCTCACATTGTTAATCTCACAGTGTTCTGGACACAGTCTTAATCTCACATTGTTAATCTCAGAGTTAATCTCACAGTGTTCCGGACACAGTCTTTATCTCACATTGTTAATCTCACAGTGTTCCGGACACAGTCTTTATCTCACATTGTTAATCTCAGAGTTAATCTCAAAGTGTTCCGGACACAGTCTTAATCTCACAGTGTTCAGGACATAGTCTTTATCTCACAGAGTTAATCTCACAGTGTTCCGGACAGTCTTTATCTCACAGTGTTAATCTCCAGTGTTAATCCCACAGTGTTAATCTCATAGAGTTAATCTCACAGTGTTAATCTCATAGAGTTAATCTCACAGTGTTAATTGCACAGTGTTCAGGACACAGTGTAAATCTCAGAGTTCATTTCACAGAGTTAATTTCAGAGTGTTAATCTCACAGTGTTCAGGACACAGTGTTAATCTCACACTTAATCTCACAGTGTTCAGGACACAGTGTTAATCTCACAGTGTTAATCTTACAGTGTTAATCTCACAGTGTTCAGGACACAGTGTTAATCTCACAGTGTTATTCTCACAGTGTTAATCTCACAGTGTTCAGTACAGAGTGTTAATCTCACAGTGTTCAGTACACAGTGTTAATCTCACAGTGTTCAGTACACAGTGTTAATCTCACAGTCTTAATCTCACAGAGTTAATCTCAGTGTTATTCTCACAGAGATAATCTCACAGTGTTCAGTACACAGTGTTAATCTCAGTGTTCCAGACACAGTCTTAATCTCACAGTGTTCAGTACACAGTGTTAATCTCACAGTCTTAATCTCACAGAGTTAATCTCACAGTCTTAATCTCACAGTCTTAATCTCACAGAGTTAATCTCACAGTGTTCCGGACACAGTCTTAATCTCACAGTGTTCAGTACACAGTGTTAATCTCACAGTCTTAATCTCACAGTGTTCAGTACACAGTGTTAATCTCACAGTCTTAATCTCACAGAGTTAATCTCACAGAGTTAATCTCACAGTGTTCCGGACACAGTCTTAATCTCACAGTGTTCCGGACACAGTGTTAATCTCATAGTGTTAATCTCACAGTGTTTCAGGACATAGTGTAAATCTCAGAGTTCATCTCACAGAGTTAATCTCACAGTGTTCAGGACACAGTGTTAATCTCACAGTGTTCAGGACACAGTGTTAATCTCACACTGTTAATCTCACAGAGTTAATCTCACAGTGTTCAGGACATAGTGTAAATCTCAGAGTTCATCTCACAGTGTTAATCTCACACTGTTAATCTCACAGAGTTAATCTCACAGTGTTCAGGACATAGTGTTAATCTCACAATGTTATTCTCACTGGTTTCAGGTCAAACAGGAAGTGATTACTTCAGCCAGCGTGGATGTTGATGATGTCATTCATTTTAACCTGAGCATCAGTGAGCTAAGTGCTAATGATCACATCATGGAGTTCCTGCCAGCACTCTCCACACTCAAAAACCATGTCCGCTATGCTATCGACTTCGGGAACGACGCCGGCCTCTTCAAACTCAACCAGAGGGGCGGAGTCAGCTTCCTGCATGTCTCCAAAAACAAGCGCCACCACCTTCTGCCTGGAGTTTATTATTTACAAATCAGCAGTGCTCCCGTGTATGGAGAGAAGGAGCTGGAGGCGCTAGAGGACCAGAAGGATAAAGACTACCTCAGTGGAGAACTGGGAGAAACGCTACACATTAAACTACAGATCGACTTGCATTAGCTTCGTACCAAGGAAACCATCGAAGAGGACTCTTATTTACTTAAGCCTAAGATCTCCACCTCAGAGGTCCGATCTCTCCACAGCATCTCTCAGAAATAAGCCTAACAGTAATAACACTATCTACATTCAACAGAACTGAAAGCTGCAGCGTCAAAGTGTTTCTCTGATCCAACACACACTCTGAATTACAGCATAGTCTCTGCTGTGCCCTTGTCCACTTCCCCTGTCCACATAAGTGCTCGCTCTCAGCAAGCAGCATGTAGCTGAAGCTATTTTCTCTCAGATTCAACAGTTTCCTTCATAACCTGTGCACTCACTCTGGATGCTAATGTTCTAATGGGATTATAAGCTAATAGAATAAAGCTAGCTAGCATGGTTAATCCATTAAGCTATTGCTTGGTGGCGATTAACTGCAAGGGTAAAAACTGCTAACCAGCTTGCATGCTAAGTTGCATTGCAACTAGCTAATAGAGTGAACCTGACTTTGCTTGATGGCTAATCAGTAGCATGCAGATTAAATGTCGCTCAATCCCTTTAACTGGACAGTTGCCTGTGTTTATAGCAATTACCCAATATTTTAATCAGTTAACAGAGTAAAATGTGCTAACTAGCCTGCTTGCTAATTAGCTAATGTGCTAACTTGCTAGTAGAAGGTACAGATGGATGAGCACAAAGAACAAAACCTAATAAAAGCCCAAGACCTCTTAGCTTCACCATTCTAAAAAGAAAACCTTTTAAGATTGCAGCAATGCTTTCTGGGTAAGTTGGGGTCCTGCAGACTAGCGTGGTCAACTCCATCACAGAGCAGGACTGGTATAGCTAAGGGGACTAGGTCAAAGGGAAAGTGGACAAGGGCAGATAAAAACAGTATTGAAACAGTCACGAAGTTAATTGTGTTTGAGCAGGAGACAGAAATATCATTTACTAAATCAATCATCTGACCAAATCTGTGTTTCTGACCACTTTAAATTTAAAGCTTAAAAGTAACATTTCAGTCAAAAATAAAAGTCCACATTTCCTCTTTATCCTGAATGTAGCTGTATGTTAGAGGTTTGATGGATTAGTTTGTTCTGGAGTTTGGAGGCTTTAAAGTGCAGCGAACACATGAACCCTACAGCCACATGAGCCATGTGAAAGAAGCTCCTCCTCCTCTTCCTCCTCTTAGCTGCACTCCATTTCAGCAGCACCTTCCTTCATTCTATGAGATCTAATGTGAGATGCTGCACTCCATTAAAGTGAGTTCTTCTGGTCCTGTTGTGACATGGAAAAGTGCAACAGAGTGATTATTCCACTCGGAATTCCCAAGTCAGGAACTCAGAGTTGAACATCTCAGCAGCGAGGCAGCACTCAGTCACCACATTACATTATTTTTACTGGGTAATCCTCCATTTTATTTGATAGCAGCTTTGAATTATGAAAATGTTAACTTCAGCCCAGTTTTACTAACACCATCAGACCAGTGACATGTTTTTATCATCAAGCAGAGATCAAGATTAGTTGAGCTACTTAGCCATCTCAAATTGTGCAGAAATAAGTCATGTAATTCTTCTGAAGATCCAGAAACCAGCTTCACAAACATCATCTCTGAGGCCATGATTTTCTGAGCTGTACATGTTTAGACCTGAACTGAAAAACACGAGTGGGAACGATGGATTCCAGCATTCATTCCTAAACCACTGTTTGATTCAAAAATTGAAGAAAAGCTTCAAAAAGTAACTGTGATTTCATCTCGACCACACGTGACCACACATGACCACACATGACCACACGTGACCACACGTGACCACACGTGACCACACATGACCACACATGACCACACGTGACCAGTCATTTTACTGTGTACAGAGACAGTAGGGAGAGAAATGAAGCGTGGAAGGAAGCAGCAAAGACGGAAGGTGCCTCTGGACAATGTACACATTAACACACCATTTGTGTTTAACTAGTTAGCTTCAGGAGCTCTAGATCATGTGTCTCTTAATGGGGCTAATAAATGAGTGGCTCATCACATGTGAACACGGTAAAGGAAGCCTCCGGTTTGTCAAGTGGTTCAGTATGACAAACGAATTTTACATATTCTGGCTAAAGGGGAAAATTGTGTGCTGTTTATTTTCAGCTGAAGTGTTGCTTTGTTTATGTTTGGGTTCCATTGTGGTGATACAGGACTCTGCTTCTTTCATTTCTGCACTGTCTATCCTAGCTCAGTGTTTTAATCGTATTTACTGGTGCTAATAACACATCAACATTAGAGTTATGAATGCACTGCAAACTGTCAAACTGATGCCACTTAATGCCTTTCGCTACTCTGCGCAGTACGTGTGTATTACTGTAACCATGCCACGTTTAACCTGGGGATCTCTTATAAACACATGTATAGTGCCCTGGACTGAAGGGCTCACCATGGTGCTCATTATAAAGACCAACTACTTTTTTATTCTGATTTTGTGTAACTGTACATTTCACCTTTCAGAGAAAGAAAGAAAAAGAAAGAAAGATAAAAGAAAGACAGACTACTGCACTGAGGCCTTTCAGGCCAAAAAAAAAAAAAACACACACTCTCAATATAGTCAGTGCCTTCAGAGACACCACCATCATTCAGTGTTCACATCGACGAGGAGTTTAGGTGTAAATTCACAATAAAAGAATGTCTTGGTTTTAACAGGGTACCCGAGTCACTCCTTTCCCCCCCCCCTGAAATCTTTCTGGAACAGTGCTGCTAAGTTCTTGATTGTGATTGGTCAGAAGGTATTGTTGACATTTCTCCAACAGCAGCTCTGACCATAGCACAGCTGGACATCACGGGTTCATATCGTTTCTATAGCAACAGCCGATTCACCTTGTGGACTTTCCACATAATGAAGTGTGTTTATGTAACATGAAGGAGTCTCCAGTGTCAGCACTCATGAAGCTGGAAAACGTTTTCCCCACATCTTCAGGAGAAGAACCAACTTAGAGAAAAATGACCCATTGTAGCTAGAGAAATAAACCTGTTTCACAAACATCCCACAACATTAAAGTGTAACTGGATAAAATTAATGGGAATAAATTGTACTGTGGTAAACTGCTACACCTTCAGTAACTCCATTCCAGTCTGATAGTCTTCTGTTCCTCACACAAGAGCACAGATACACATTTTATTTATAATTAATATATATAATTTTTTTTTTTAAGAGAAAAGAGCGACCACAGCAAAAAAAAAAAATAGAACCTCAACCATGTTCATATAAAATGTATATTTATTACAGTAACTGAATAAAAGTAACATTACCTGGTGGCTCAGTGCAGCCCTCCAAGGCAATACATCAGAACCAAATACACCTGGAACAATGGACTTACAAAATACATAACTTCAGATTTAATTTAAACTGCAGCAGTTTCAGTTCCTCCCAGTGGAGCCGAATCCCCCAGCACCCCTCTCCGTCTCGTCCAGGGTCTAAAAACAAGAGTAAAACACGTTACCCAAAAATGTTAACATCCGGCCCACTTATGTTTGCAGTAACATTATGGCATTTAGCAGACACCCTTATCCAGAGTGGCTTACATTTCTCTCATTTTATACAACTGAGGGTTAAGTGCCTGGCTCAATGGACCTGGGATTTGAACTCAACTCCCCCCCCCCCCCATCAGCAGTCCAACATCTTAATCCCTAAGACACAGATGTCTGATTTTGTTTGGAAGAGAGAATTAGACTAATGAAGAGCTAGAATACGTTGTGTAGCGTAACAAGTAATTTACAAGACCAGAACTCAGATTAATACAAAATGTAAACTTTATACTTCTAAAGATAATGACAAAGTAGCCAGGTAACTAAAATTAATTAATTACACTCTTTTGGCCATGTGCATCTTTAGTGCACTACAGACACACTAAGATTTAGGGCAGGTTTTTTTCCTTCAAAGTTTATTCCACTACCCCACTTCCAGAGGAGAGAAGAGCTTTGCTGCAGGTCTTCCTCATAGCCTGAAAGGTTGTGAAGCAGTGGATCCGTGCTGGCGCTCAGAGGGAGTGTGGGGCAGTGTGGAGTGTGGTAAGAGCTTTGAGGTCAGTTGTACGTTTTAATCAGGGGTCAGTGAGTGCTGGACCATTTAGATCAGCGTTTTAAATCTGATGCAGCAGCTACAGGAAACCAGTGAGGGGGTGAAGCAGTGGTGTAGGAGAACTTAATGGAAGGTTTAACACAAACCCTGCACCTACACTGTGGATCAGCTGTAGTCACACACTATTGTATGTAGTATTGTGGTCAGGACCATTGTGTGGATAGAGAGATGGAAAATAAATCACTTCTCTGATCTTATTCTGCAGCGCTTTAGTTAATTTTTAGAAACCTCTGAGTCACAGAGTTGTGGGTTTACCTCAAGCTCCTGCAGGTCAGGATAGCAGATCCGTTCACACACTAGCTGAGCCACTCTGTCTCCTTTTTTCACTGCACAGCAAACAAAACGCCATTTACTAATAAACCCATATTCAGATATTCAAAAGCCATTTCTTTGTCAGAACTTCAAAATGTACCTTCAAATGTCTCCTTGCTGAAGTTGAAGAGCACAACACCAACGTTTCCTCTGTAGTCTTCATCCACCACACCAGCTGAACAACATGCACAACACAAGCTCAGACGCTAGCACAGCCACTGACCCCTCAGTTATCTGGAACATCTCTAATCCTCCTCCTTAACTATAGTTCACTAAGACACACGTGTGTTACTACACTCAGTTTTAGTGTCTCAGGGTGAAATGCTATAACTAACTACACTATTTTAGCTAATCAGCTATAGAAAACACTATTGTGGCACTATTAGCTAAATAGTTATATTTATCCACTATAACTAAACAGCCTTTTATTTTTATTTATAAGTTTATAAACTCTGCTATTAATGACCATTAGCCTATTGATCAGATCTCCTCTAGAACATTAAACACAAACACTTCCTAACAAAGCTGTACAGGATTATATGCATGAATTTGTATCTGCATGAGAACGTGTTTAAAATACAAATTTCCTAACCCTATGCAAGAAAGAGTGACTCCATTACCTCCAACATCAATAAAGTGCTTGGCTGCCAGACCAGAGCGAGGAGCTGAGGAATGAAAACCACAACGTGAGCAGACTTAACACTACACACACACACTGTTAAATCCGACTAAGAGATACACTATATAGCCAAAAGTATTGGGACACCCCTCCAGACCATTGCGTACAGGAGTACTAAACCTTGTGGAAAGCCTTCCCAGAAGAGTTGAAGCTGTTATAGCTGTAAAGGGCGGGACAACTCCATATTACATTCATGTGCATGTAAAGACAGACGTCCCAAAACTTTTGGAAATAGTGTGAACAAGAGACAGATAAAGGAGCTGGTGTCGTACCCACTCGGCCGTAACATCCTGCAGGAACAGCGATCTGGAGGTCAGTCTTCACTATGGCTTTGTCCATCGGTGCAATGGAGTAATCATAGGCACTAACACACAGCGCAGAATAATCTCAATTATTCAACTATTTATACAACTTTTCTTATTAAACACGTCTCCATACACTTACATTCTTTCTCAATTTTAATCTCTAAGGTAAAGCCCTAGAAATATGGAATATAAATAAACGTGATTATAGAGATTATTGGAGAGTTAACTAAGCAGCTAATGTTCACATCATGAATATGTAATAGATACAAGTATTATTCGCTATAATAAGGATCTTCATGCAGGAATATTTGATCACCGATGTGTTTTTAAAGCATGATTAAAACAATTTACTTCAGAAAAATGTGATGTGTTTTTCTCCGCTCTCTGTATAAAGATACGGGTAAAGAACCGACCCTCTGAATCCAAGCATTTGAGCTATGGAGCTATAATACGGCTTTATTTTACCCCCTCAACCCTCACATGACTGCACTATAAATCCGGGGAATGTGAGGTGATAGGGAAATGTGGAAGGACTTAGACTTTCTCCCACCTGTACAGGTCATATCCCGCGGCTTTAGCCGAGCCTCTGGTCGGTGCTGTGGCGTGTTCCGACAGTTTAGCGAACTTTAGCATGATGCTACCTCTACTCTCCTTCACTTCCTCAGTCCTGCTCCTCTTCACAGGAGACACTGAGTTTGAATCGGTCACTTCTGAGCACGGCATTTCACCTGAAAAACGAGGACAGATTTAAAACAGACAAAAACTAAAAAAAGCGGAATAGATTAAATAAATATGTTGTTCGTTTTTAAAAAGCCGCCTCAGAAACACCGCCAATGTTCTCGCGCCAATGTAATAGCCCCCCGCCCCCCCCGGCTAATTTAAAGGGCGCGCGAAAGTAAGCCCCACCTCCCCGCGCTTTTTTAACCAATGATATTACACAACTTGGGAGAACCCACTATCTCAACAACCAATAGGAGCGCTTAGTTTGTGACCAATCAGAACAGTTCCAAACAAGCACAGCCATTTCTGCGCTACCAAACACACACATTTAAAGTCATGACATATTTTAACAACGAATTCAAACTTAATGTGTTATTCACATCCTCGTGTTTTTCTGCTCTCCGATGTCCTCTGTAATATCATGGATAAAGAAAGATACCGTGTCTGTGTGAGGAACAGCATCTTGTCTGTGCCAGTCTTTGCCCGCGATAAATCAAAGACTTCACAAAGGAAGAAGAGAGCATGTTGATTAAAGTGATCCCCGCATGTTTGTTCAGGAGGTATGGAGACAGAAAGACCTCAGTTTCTCCTAAACTAGCAGATCTGTGTGTACAAGCTGGAGCTTCTTCAAATGCGTTCAGACTGAATCGCGCATGCGCTCTGCTGCTGGCGCTTCTTCTAATGCGTTCAGACTGAATCGCGCATGCGCTCTGCTGCTGGCGCTTCTTCTAATGCGTTCAGACTGAATCTGCTGCCCCACAGCGGCCATTTTAACTGAGCAAATACAGAAAACACGTGCAAATGACCAGTGGATGCAGTTGTGTGTATTTACAGTCCACAACTGTACAAGAGTGATTTATAATCCCACTCTCAGTGTTTATAATGATTTATAATCCCACTCTCAGTGTTTATAATGATTTATAATCCCACTCTCAGTGTTTATAATGATTTATAATCCCACTCTCAGTGTTTATAATGATTTATAATCCCACCCTCTGTGTTTATAATGATTTATAATCCCACTCTCAGTGTTTATAATGATTTATAATCCCACTCTCAGTGTTTATAATGATTTATAATCCCACCCTCTGTGTTTATAATGATTTATAATCCCACTCTCAGTGTTTATAATGATTTATAATCCCACTCTCAGTGTTTATAATGATTTATAATCCCACTCTCAGTGTTTATAATGATTTATAATCCCACTCTCTGTGTTTATAATGATTTATAATCCCACTCTCTGTGTTTATAATGATTTATAATCCCACCCTCTGTGTTTATAATGATTTATAATCCCACCTTCTGTGTTTATAATGATTTATAATCCCACCTTCTGTGTTTATAATGATTTATAATCCCACCCTCTGTGTTTATAATGATTTATAATCACACTCTCAGTGTTTATAATGTTATTTATTTTTCAGCTTGTCCTGCTGAAGACAGCACACTGATTGAGGTAAAGACTTTCTGACCACGGTCAGTCCTGATGTGTGTCTGGGAGTGGAGTCCTGGCTCTGATAGCAGGGGGGTGAGCTGCTTTTCAGTGACTTTTCAGTGTACTAACAGATTTTATTGTTCAATAATAATAACATTAATGCACATGTTTAATACTGTTATTTTTTAAATGTTTTATTGAGTACATAATAAGAACACACACTTATTTTAAATCTCTCAGTTGAAATATAGTAATTATTTCATTAATATT
>NC_080713.1:32841198-32843698 GCF_019097595.1 Hemibagrus wyckioides
CACACACAAACACACACACACCAGTACTCACACAAACACACACACACCAGTACTCACACACACACACACACACACAAACACACACACACCAGTACTCACACACACACACACACACACAAACACCAGTACTCAGACACACACACACACACACAAACACCAGTACACACACACACACCGGTACTCACACACACACACACACACCAGTACTCACACACACACACACAAACACACACACACACACCAGTACTCACACACACACACAAACACACACACCAGTACTCACACACACACACAAACACACACACAAAAACCAGTACTCACACACACACACACACACACAAACACACACACACAAACACACACACACACCAGTACTCACACAAACACACACACACACCAGTACTCACACACACACACACAAACACCAGTACTCACACACACACACAAACACCAGTACTCACACACACACACAAACACACACACCAGTACTCACACACACACACACACACCAGTACTCACACAAACACACACAAACACCAGTACTCACACACACACACAGACAAACACACACACACACCAGTACTCACACACACACACAGACAAACACACACACACACACCAGTACTCACACACACACACAGACAAACACACACACACACCAGTACTCACACACACACACACACACCAGTACGCACACACACACACACACCAGTACTCACACACTCACACACACACCAGTACTCACACACACACACACACATGCACACAAACACCAGTACTCACACACACACACACGCACACACACACACACGCACACAAACACACACACAAACACCAGTACTCACACACACACACACAAACACACAGACACACACACCAGTACTCACACACACACACAAACACACACACCAGTACTCACACACACACACACACACACACACAAACACACACACACAAACACACACACACACCAGTACTCACACAAACACACACACACACCAGTACTCACACACACACACACAAACACCAGTACTCACACACACACACACAAACACACAAACACCAGTACTCACACACACACACAAACACACACACCAGTACTCACACACACACACACACACCAGTACTCACACAAACACACACAAACACCAGTACTCACACACACACACAGACAAACACACACACACACCAGTACTCACACACACACACAGACAAACACACACACACACACCAGTACTCACACACACACACACACAGACAAACACACACACACACCAGTACTCACACACACACACACACACACCAGTACGCACACACACACACACACCAGTACTCACACAAACACACACAAACACCAGTACTCACACACACACACAGACAAACACACACACACACCAGTACTCACACACACACACACACACCAGTACGCACACACACACACACCAGTACTCACACAAACACTCACACACACACCAGTACTCACACACACACACACAAACACCAGTACTCACACACACACACACACACACAAACACCAGTACTCACACACACACACACACACACACCAGTACGCACACAAACACACACACAAACACCAGTACTCACACAAACACACACACACACACAAACACCAGTACTCACATACACACACAAACACACACACACCAGTACTCACACAAACACACACACACCAGTATTCACACACACACACACACAAACACACACACACCAATACTCACACAAACACACACACCAGTACTCACACACACACACACAAACACCAGTACTCAGACACACACACACACACACCAGTACTCACACACATACACACCAGTACTCACACACACACACACACACACACCAGTACTCACACACACACACACACACGCACACAAACACCAGTACTCACACACACACGCACACACACACACACGCACACTAACACACACAAACACCAGTACTCACACACACACACACACACGCACACAAACACACACACACACACCAGTACTCACACACACGCAAACACACACACACACACACCAGTACTCACACACACAAACACACACACACACACCAGTACTCACACACACACAGACAAACACACACACACACACCAGTACTCACACACACACACAAACACACACACACACACACACCAGTACTCACACAAACACTCACACAAACACCAGTACTCACACACACACACACACACACAAACACCAGTACTCACACACACACACACACCAGTACTCACACAAACACACACACACACACCAGTACTCACACACACACACACACCAGTACTCACACACACACACACACAAACACCAGTACACACACACACACACACCAGTACTCACACACATACACACCAGTACTCACACACACACACACACACACCAGTACTCACACACACACACAAACACACACACACACCAGTACTCACACACACACACAAACACACACACACACACAAAAACCAGTACTCACACACACA
>NC_080713.1:32853698-32856198 GCF_019097595.1 Hemibagrus wyckioides
ACACACCAGTACTCTCACACACACACACACACACACACCAGTACTCACACACACACACACAAACACCAGTACTCACACACACACACACACACCAGTACTCACACCCACACACACACCAGTACTCACACCCACACACACACACCAGTACTCACACCCACACACACACCAGTACTCACACCCACACACACACACCAGTACTCTCACACACACACACACACACACACCAGTACTCTCTCACACACACAAACACACACCAGTACTCTCTCACACACACACACACACACACCAGTACTCTCACACACACACACACACACACACACACACACCAGTACTCTCAATCACACACACACACCAGTACTCTCTCTCACACACACACACACACACACCAGTACTCTCAATCACACACACACACACACCAGTACTCTCTCTCTCTCTCACACACACACACACACACACACCAGTACTCTCTCACACACACCAGTACTCTCTCTCACACACACACACATACACCAGTACTCTCTCACACACACACACACACACACCAGTACTCTCTCTCACACACACACACACACACACACCAGTACTCTCTCACACACACACACCAGTACTCTCTCACACACACACACACACACCAGTACTCTCTCACACACACACACACACACACACACACCAGTACTCTCTCACACACACACACACACCAGTACTCTCTCACACACACACACCAGTACTCTCTCACACACACACACACACACACACCAGTACTCTCTCACACACACACACACACACACACACCAGTACTCTCTCACACACACACACACACACACACACACCAGTACTCTCTCACACACACACACACCAGTACTCTCTCTCTCACACACACACACACACACACACACACACACACACACCAGTACTCTCTCACACACACACACACCAGTACTCTCTCACACACACACACACACACACACCAGTACTCTCTCACACACACACACACACACACACACCAGTACTCTCTCACACACACACACACACACACCAGTACTCTCACACACACACACACACACCAGTACTCTCTCACACACACACACACACACACCAGTACTCTCTCACACACACACACACACACACCAGTACTCTCTCACACACACACACACACACACACACCAGTACTCTCTCACACACACACACACACACCAGTACTCTCACACACACACACACACACCCCACAGTGAGAGGTGATGAATGATTCCTCCATCACTAACACTGAGTGTTATTCCTCCACTTTAATGACTGCAGCTCTGATACACTGTTCTGAACACAAAGGTGAGGGACATGAAGGAGGCGTGTGGGTCAGAACACAAAGGTGAGGGACATGAAGGAGGCGTGTGGGTCAGAACACAAAGGTGAGGGACATGAAGGAGGCGTGTGGGTCAGAACACAAAGGTGAGGGACATGAAGGAGGCGTGTGGGTCAGAATTCATCTTTAACTGTAGCATGAAGCATGAAAACTCAGAGATCCAGTGAAGATGTTCCACATCTGGAGAAGATGGCTGGGGTCAGACTGGAGTTGAACATCAGACACATCTGTTAATCTGACCTGAGTACAGTCCAGGTCTATCAGACTGATAATAACATCCTGAAGTCTGCTGAAAAGGAACATCACCTCACCTCACCATGAGCAGGAAACCTACAGGTCATTTAACCCTAGGAGTGGGTTTGATCAGACTTTATCAGATAACAGCCAAGGGGAACAGATCAGACTGTCCATTTCCATTTTAGATCAGACTCAACTGTTTACTTGGTCTCATCTACAAATATATAGCCAAAAGTATTGGGACACCCCTCCAGATCATTGAGTTCAGGTGTTGTTTTTCAGGGGTTGGGCTCCGCCCCTTAGTTCCAGTGAAAGGAACTCTTAATGCTTCAGCTTCATACCAAGACATTTTGGACAATTTCATGCTCTTTGTGGGAACAGTTTGGGGATGACCCCTTCCTGTTCCAACATGACTGCACACCAGTGACCAAAGCAAGGTCCATAAAGACATGGATGAGTGAGTTTGGTGTGGAGGAACTTGACTGGCCTGCACAGAGTCCTGACCTCAACCCCATAGAACACCTTTGGGATGAATTAGAGCGGAGACTGTGAGACAGACCTTCTCGTCCAACATCAGTGCCTGACCTCACAAATGTGCTTCTGGAAGAATGGTCAAAAATTCCCATAAACACACTCCTAAACCTTGTGGAAAGCCTTCCCAGAAGAGTTGAAGCTGTTATAGCTGCAAAGGGCGGGACAACTCCATATTACATTCATGTGCATGTAAAGACAGACGTCCCAAAACTTTTGGCTACATAGTGTAAGTTATAGTGACCTGGTCAGTGTGAAGCATGGAAGTGATAAACATTATTTCCAGTAATCTTTATTATCTGTCTGAGCTAAAGTCTAATATCCTGTGCTGTGATCTGACCTGTCTGATCTAGTATATAATCTTACAGTGTAATA
>NC_080713.1:32861198-32863698 GCF_019097595.1 Hemibagrus wyckioides
GGTGGAGTGTGTTGATGGAGTGTGTTAGTGGAGTGTGTTGGTGGACTGTGTTAGTGGAGTGTGTTGGTGGAGTGTGTTGATGGAGTGTGTTGGTGGAGTGTGTTAGTGGAGTGTGTTGGTGGAGTGTGTTGGTGGAGTGTGTTAGTGGAGTGTGTTGGTGGAGTGTGTTAGTGGAGTGTGTTGATGGAGTGTGTTAGTGGAGTGTGTTAGTGGAGTGTGTTAGTGGAGTGTGTTAGTGGAGTGTGTTGGTGGAGTGTGTTGGTGGACTGTGTTAGTGGAGTGTGTTGGTGGAGTGTGTTGGTGGAGTGTGTTGGTGGAGTGTGTTGGTGGACTGTGTTAGTGGAGTGTGTTGGTGGACTGTGTTAGTGGAGTGTGTTAGTGGAGTGTGTTGGTGGAGTGTGTTGATGGAGTGTGTTAGTGGAGTGTGTTGGTGGACTGTGTTAGTGGAGTGTGTTAGTGGAGTGTGTTGGTGGAGTGTGTTAGTGGAGTGTGTGTGTTGATGGAGTGTGTTAGTGGAGTGTGTTAGTGGAGTGTGTTAGTGGAGTGTGTTGGTGGAGTGTGTTAGTGGAGTGTGTTGGTGGAGTGTGTTGGTGGAGTGTGTTGGTGGAGTGTGTTGATGGAGTGTGTTGATGGAGTGTGTTAGTGGAGTGTGTTAGTGGAGTGTGTTGGTGGAGTGTGTTGATGGAGTGTGTTGGTGGAGTGTGTTAGTGGAGTGTGTTGGTGGAGTGTGTTGATGGAGTGTGTTGGTGGAGTGTGTTAGTGGAGTGTGTTGGTGGAGTGTGTTGGTGGAGTGTGTTGGTGGAGTGTGTTAGTGGACTGTGTTAGTGGAGTGTGTTAGTGGAGTGTGTTGATGGAGTGTGTTGATGGAGTGTGTTGATGGACTGTGTTAGTGGAGTGTGTTAGTGGAGTGTGTTGATGGAGTGTGTTGATGGACTGTGTTAGTGGAGTGTGTTAGTGGAGTGTGTTAGTGGAGTGTGTTGGTGGAGTGTGTTGATGGAGTGTGTTAGTGGAGTGTGTTAGTGGAGTGTGTTGGTGGAGTGTGTTAGTGGACTGTGTTAGTGGAGTGTGTTGATGGAGTGTGTTAGTGGAGTGTGTTAGTGGAGTGTGTTGATGGAGTGTGTTAGTGGAGTGTGTTGATGGAGTGTGTTACTGGAGTGTGTTGATGGAGTGTGTTGATGGAGTGTGTTAGTGGAGTGTGTTGATGGAGTGTGTTAGTGGAGTGTGTTGATGGAGTGTGTTAGTGGAGTGTCTTATGGTGCGTATGGAGTGTGTTAGTGGAGTGTGTTGGTGGAGTGTGTTGATGGAGTGTGTTAGTGGAGTGTGTTGGTGGAGTGTGTTAGTGGAGTGTGTTAGTGGACTGTGTTGGTGGAGTGTGTTGGTGGAGTGTGTTGATGGAGTGTGTTGGTGGAGTGTGTTAGTGGAGTGTGTTGGTGGAGTGTGTTGGTGGAGTGTGTTAGTGGAGTGTGTTGGTGGAGTGTGTTAGTGGAGTGTGTTGATGGAGTGTGTTAGTGGAGTGTGTTGGTGGAGTGTGTTAGTGGAGTGTGTTGGTGGAGTGTGTTAGTGGAGTGTGTTGGTGGAGTGTGTTAGTGGAGTGTGTTAGTGGAGTGTGTTAGTGGAGTGTGTTGATGGAGTGTGTTAGTGGAGTGTGTTGGTGGAGTGTGTTGGTGGAGTGTGTTGGTGGAGTGTGTTAGTGGACTGTGTTAGTGGAGTGTGTTGGTGGAGTGTGTTGGTGGAGTGTGTTGGTGGAGTGTGTTAGTGGAGTGTGTTGGTGGAGTGTGTTGGTGGAGTGTGTTAGTGGAGTGTGTTGGTGGAGTGTGTTAGTGGAGTGTGTTGGTGGAGTGTGTTAGTGGAGTGTGTTGGTGGAGTGTGTTGGTGGAGTGTGTTGGTGGAGTGTGTTAGTGGAGTGTGTTAGTGGAGTGTGTTGGTGGAGTGTGTTAGTGGAGTGTCTTATGGTGCGTATGGAGTGTGTTAGTGGAGTGTGTTGGTGGAGTGTGTTGATGGAGTGTGTTAGTGGAGTGTGTTGGTGGACTGTGTTAGTGGAGTGTGTTGGTGGAGTGTGTTGGTGGAGTGTGTTGGTGGAGTGTGTTAGTGGAGTGTGTTGGTGGAGTGTGTTGGTGGAGTGTGTTGGTGGACTGTGTTAGTGGAGTGTGTTAGTGGAGTGTGTTGGTGGAGTGTGTTGATGGAGTGTGTTAGTGGAGTGTGTTAGTGGAGTGTGTTGGTGGAGTGTGTTGATGGAGTGTGTTAGTGGAGTGTGTTGGTGGAGTGTGTTGATGGAGTGTGTTAGTGGAGTGTGTTGGTGGAGTGTGTTGATGGAGTGTGTTGATGGAGTGTGTTAGTGGAGTGTGTTAGTGGAGTGTGTTGGTGGAGTGTGTTAGTGGAGTGTGTTGGTGGAGTGTGTTAGTGGACTGTGTTAGTGGAGTGTGTTAGTGGAGTGTGTTAGTGGAGTGTGTTAGTGGAGTGTGTTGGTGGAGTGTGTTGGTGGAGTGTGTTAGTGGAGTGT